>NC_141771.1:24872533-25173783 GCF_051362555.1 Lingula anatina
TTGAGTATCCGTCAATCAAAGGAAGTGCTCTGCAGCGAACATGCAGTTGAATGTCATTAGTCCAAAATAAAACGTAAAACTAATTTAATTTTGCTTTATTTAACACTATTTAATGTACCTAAGATGTTTATTGAAAATACATATATTTTTAAGAGAAAAAGATATTCCATGTGTTTTTGTATTTTATTGCTTATCAAAACATTTGTACCTGAAGATGGAAACAATACTTGCCGTGTGCCAAATGTGAGAGCTATGGCCGATACCACTGTGTGAATTGCGCAATGGCTACTTAAAAAAAAAAAAACATTTTTATAGCAGAAAGGCACAGCACCTAAACAACGCCTTCCGTTCCACTGATGCGTACGCAAATATATATTAATAAGTTATCGATACTACTTTAAAGCTGTCACCTGATGAACACATCCCAGTCAAGTGATGTTGTCAATTACAAGGACGATATCAAAGTCTTAGTAGCTGAGTGCTTGACATATCAGTGATACACTGTACACGTCTCTCTCTCTCTCTCTTTCTCTCTCTCTCTCTCTCTCTCTCTCTCACACACACACACAGAGAGAAAGAGAAAGAGAGATCTGCCACGCTTCTATGTGAGAAATCTGATCTCTGTTATTTGCCAGAAAGTACAGTCTTTCCCCCACCACGACATGAAAAACTAGAGAGGTAGAGAGTGCATTTAATGGAATAACTTTGATATGTTGCCATGTCTGCCCCTTGTTTTTAATATAAGAATTATTTTCAATTGATATCACACCTGAAATACTTCTCAAGTTGTCGACATAATTTCCCTGATAATTCGACGGTGACAACCATGCATCATTCATTCTGATCTCTGTTATTTGCTAGAAGTAGTCTTTCCCCTCTTACATGAAAAACTCAGGTAGAGAGTGCATTTAATTAATGTTAAATGTCTTCCTCTAGATTATAATATACGAATCATATTCAATTGATATCACACCTCAAAAAATCCTTAATTTGTCCTTTCTCAGTTTTGACGGAAACTTAAACTTTAATGTATCCAAATGATGAGGGTATTGTTAACAGATGTAAGATCAGAAAACCATTTTCCTGGAAATCTTGTCACAGGAACGTGTAAAAGACGATCTGAATTTTCTCGGCAATCGAGAGGCCCAAAGCCATTGGAAGCCCCCTGGCGTTCAGTTCAAGTCTTGAATTTATTTGTGGTAAAAACTAAAAAAAGTTTGCCTCTGGTAATTCATATAATTATAGTTCGTACCAATGGCCCCTTTGACCTCTCTTTTGCTCGCGAATATTTCTCTGAGAACAATCTTTCGGTAAATTCGGTAACAAGGTTTGTGGAGGAGGGGGTGAGAATACGCAGTGTAATGTCTCCAGATGTCAAAGGAGACGAGGCAATAAAACATGTCTATGCCTATAATATTTAAAATTATTTTGTATTTTTAAGTTATTGACGTTAAGCCAAACAATGTGAGACAGAAGTGGAGGGGGGAGGGGCAGGTGAGTAGAAGAAATCAGCTGTACATGTTAAAGAGGTCTATGAGGTGCCAACTGTCCCCCTTCTCCTTCTACAGAGATTTATTCCAATCTGTCTCATATGGGTACAGTTCTGCTCCTCTAATCTCCCCTTCAGCACTTGTCTTAGCCTATGAGATTGAATGCCTTTCATCGTATTAGTTACACTATGACTGCAGATGCAATGTGAACAGTTGAATTGATCAAAGAAATATTTGTAGATATATTACCATATTTCATTTGCATTGTTATCTTTATGTTTTATATCTTGGCTCCAAGGAGTTTTAAGAATATAGAAATGTTTCTGACTTGGAGGAAAAAACTGGACGGACGGAAATGTTTTTACCAGGAAATCGAGCTTGTCACAGTTTGCTACTTTGTGGATCAACACATCAATAGTTTTAAAACGAGTTGTCAATAACATTTACCACAACGAGAATCATTACCTATCACCCCGAGATTTCTCTTGTTGTTGAGAGCCCCCTGGTGGAGGGTAGAAAATTGATATGAACTAAACTCACGCTTTCGCAGTGATGACGATCCATTACGTTATGTAGTTTCATTAAGTAAAATGCACTTGAGCTTTTTTAACGTCTTAGAATCCAAAATGAGAGCGTTTTTTATTCTTCGTTGCTACTGTTGTGTCAAGAAGTTTGCAATTTTGTCATTTTTAAATAATTTTCATATAAAAAGCAGACGACATTGAGCCCAGTTTCCCGGATGAAGTCCACCTAGGCTGTGAATTGTTTTGGGAAATCAAGAGAATTAAAGCAGTAAAACAGAGTTATGCAAGCAATCTATCTATCAAATAAATAAATAATTCAGAACGCATTTAGATTAACTCACTAAAAGTGTATTATCCGAGACTACACTCACCTTTCAGATAGGGACGCTAATTGCAAGGAGCGATGGTCGTGGAAATTGTACTCATTTCTTGAGTTTGTCTTGCTTCCTGTACACGTGGCACACACTCACCACTTACGAAGGGAATGCAAGGCACGACGAAAGTATTGCCCTTTTGCGTCAGTTTTTCTTCACTCTTGCCTCACACGTTTGTGGTGACGTACGGCATACGTCAGTTTTGTTTCCTGTCCTCTTCTTTCTTCTTCCCCCTCCCTTTTTTTCTACTCTGTAAACCTCTTTCTTTTGCCTTTTGGAGGAATATTAGAAACTAAATTGAGCAAACATTTGAAAATTTTGAAAATTGTTGTACACGTTACACCGTCGACGTTCATTGTAAAGACACGAGCGTGCGTCGTGAGCACGCCTGTTATACACCAGACGTGGGGGTGACTGTTCTGGGATCAACAAAATATTGTCAAAACTGTTCAGTCTAGGATGTAAAATGTGGTCACTCAGTCATGTGACACATGAAGACAAAAGACCACACCTACAGTACTGAGAGGACACACACACCACTGATTTTGATGGAGATAGACAGAAGTACATGACTTTCTAAAATATATACTCCACAATTTATGTAAGTGTACAATGTATTTGTTTTAATCTATAAGAATCATTATTTTATTATACTTTAGAACATATTATATTGTATTTTTATTTTTTATTTTTAGTGACCGGCTTTCGGCTTTCGACTTTCGGCTTTCGGCTTTCTGCTATCGGCTATTGACTATTTGCTATGAACAATTTTGAATGAAGCTAACCGTGTGCAATAAGGAGTTTTTTTTTTTTTTTTTTTTTTTTTTTTTTTTTTTTTTTTATAACCCAAAACAGTCAATAAATTTGGTCAAACAATCAAGATTACCAGAAGCAGTTCACTTACATTATAACCATGGACTTGAAAACGTTAAAGAAGAAACGAAGTGACGCTAAAAGAGCTGTTACTGTGGGAGCAAAGGCCTTGGAACAAGCCATTGATGTTGGACTTGAGGTAAAGGATGCAGTGGAAAGACTAGAGAAAAGATATCTGGATTATTTGGAAGTAACGAACGACTACAGGGTGTTATGTGAAGAAACAGATGCAGATACTGAATTCACAGTTGTTGCTGAGATGGATCTTAATGAATACGATGAACAGGTGAAAAAAACATACCTCAATACAATCCATGTGTATAAGCAACATAGCAAACGAAATGTAACTCAAAATTCAGACTCACCCATTCAACTGAAAAAAAGGGAAATCCCTAAATTCTCAGGACACAGAAGAGACTGGCCAGAATTTAAAAACATTTGGCAAAATATGGTTATTCCAGCCGTACAAAATAAAATAGCCTTGGCTGTGGATTTAAAAAAACTCTTGTAAAAGTGGTCTAGCTTATGTAGAAATTTCCAACATCTCAGCAGGTTCGGAAAATGCTTATGATAAGATGTGGGAGGCTTTATGCCTACACTATGACAATGTCCCATTAGCCGTGTCCAATGCTTTAGAGGAGATAAGCCAGTTAAAACCAGTGTCATCTGAAGATAATTATCAAGAGCAAGTGCAATTGATCAGAAAAATTGATTCCATATTTCAACAGCTAGAGATGTTAGATCAAGTACATATGGTTTCTTGTAAAGACGTGGCACGCATTGTTTCATTTTTTTCACCCTTGCTCAGAAAAGATTGGGCAGAATTTCTCAATAAGTTGCCAGTTTCAGCACAATTACATCCATTAGGTCTACTTCAGGACTTCTTACAATCAAAGTTAGGGGTTCTCAAACAAATGGCTAATGATCAAGCGTTTTAGGAGTTTTTTTTTTTTTTTTTTTTTTTTTTTTCCCAAAAGAGTGACGCACGTTCGACACATTCCCGGTGTGCTCTAGACTTTGTTCGTTAGTTGTGAGTGCGTGCGCCTTACTCAACACGCAAAGGGCACTTGTTCCTTCATTGCTTGCGACGCGCGTCTTGCACAACTCGCGTCTCTCATGCTCACTCCGTGCGAGGGGAGCAAGTTACGGTTGCGGTCTCGCTGTTCGCAGGCTATTCGTAGAATCTTTTGGACATGTCCAACATTCTCCGTACGTGCTTGCGGGCTGTCTGCGAACTCGATATGTCGTAAAGACTTGCGGAGGACGTGAGATTCTGCACAAAATTTGGACGTTAACAGCCAGTGAGTGCTCGCACGGCCGGTTGTAACCGAGGCTTAACTTCCGAATCCTAGCTGGATTTTGTCGGCTGTTCAATTATATTGAATAAAATTGTCAAAACAATAAGATTGGAAATGCCGGGGATTGAACCCGGGGGCCTCACACATGCAAAGCGTGCGCTCTACCACTGAGGTACATCCCCGCACGATACCATACACGACGCATATATCAATTATTTGATAATTACACATTCAGCAAATACATATGTGCAAAAAAACATCACAATATGGTTTCTGTTGAAGCTTAAAAGTGTAATTTTTTAAAAAAATATCAATCTATCAAATAAATAAGTAATGGTTCCACTTAAATTTGCCTTTCCTTACACCTGCACGTACATGGAGCGAACATACATGTATGGATAATGGTTAATGAATCCATTTTTACATTCAAAGTTAGACCCTGTTTTTATACTTAAAGGTTTGTCGTTTTGTTATAAAATCTAAACAGAGTGTAGCCATCAGAAGAGGTCACGTGGTCTAAAAACAAGCTCAGATATCAGAATAATAGCTATAACTGCCGGCTTTGTTGTACAACAGAATGTATTATATATCTATAGGACAGACAAGTATCAAAAATAAATAATGTTTTTAAGAAAGCTTTAGTTAAAAGTATATTACCCGAGACTACACTCACCTGTACATGTCCTTAGCACAGCTTAAGAAAGGCGGAGTATGTTGAACATAATATCATTTTGGGGGACGGAGAGCCTTTTGCTGCAGTGATTGTGAAGGACGGCGAGATCATAGGTGAGTGTCTACTGGGTATATATAAGGCAGGAAATCTTATATACATGTAGGTATAGACCTATATATAAGGCAGGAGATCATACATGAATATGAGTGTCTATATATATTAGACAGGCGATAACCCTGACTGGGTTAAAACAAAATAACCTTTATATTTTCTGCAGGTGAAGGTTGGAACCACATCATAGTGGACCATGACCCCTCCGCTCACGGCGAGGTAGTGGCCATCAGAAACACGTGCAGGAAGTTGAAGACACGTGACCTGACCGGATGTGACATCTATACCAGCTGTGAGCCGTGCGCCATGTGTGCTGCCTTGATTGCTATGACCGGGTGTGTATAGCTGTTTTCTCACGGTTACTGATAATTTAATACTTTAATTATAAAGCTCCAAAAGTGTTCTTTTCTTCATATTGTCTTGACACTTATATAATTACTTATTGCTCATGTTTTATCTCCAGAATTCAGCGGATATTCTATGATACCAACTTGTAGGCAATGACGTCTCACCTAGCTATTTTTCTTATTTTATCTCCAGAATTCAGCGAATATTCTATGGTACCACCTTGGAGGCAGTGAAGCCTCACTTCAGCGTTGATTACGCTGCAACATACCAGAATCTTCATCTTCCTGTACATCAGCGACATCTACCGGCAAGACAACTACTAGCCGAGGAAGCGTACGCGGCAGTCAGTCATACTTTTCCTATAAAGAAGAAGCCGGAAGCGGACGTTTGACATTTTTTTTTTCAAAAATTAAAAAGATTAATAAATATGCTCATAGTCCAGTATGATTTCATCATATTACAATGTGTCATGGAACACATTGTAATTTGGACTAGTGAATAAAGGGATAACGACTGTTTGCAAGTTATCCATATTTCACTATAAATGCATTGTAAACAGCTCATAGACATATAATAAATTCCATTGTACCACCAAAAACAGTGGTTAATGCAATTAATCTGGAATTTGTGTTTGCCATCACATCACGTGATGGCTGTACTCTGTAATAATCTCTTAAAGACAGTCTCAGTGGGTTAGATTAATGTATAGAAGCAGGTTCTATGTAAAGCTTTGATCAGATTTGTGTTTTGTGAGATTGTTTATTATTATATTAATAAGTCTGGGTCACAAAAGTCCTGTTAAGACAACTAGAATAAAGAATTAGAAAACGAAAACTATTTATCATGATTTCGGAGCACAGCCAGAAGTACTTCCGGCTCAAGGTCACGACCTCGATTTTCCCACGCTTACGACCAATCACAGCAGGCTTCAGTCAGAATGAGATAGACGTCACGACTACACAGCGAAACTTGTCAGACATGTAAGTGCCGCCTGTCCATCTTTTCGGTACATGTACCGATCAAAAATAGACAACGTAAAGCTCAAAACGCTCTTATACACGTAACCAACTTTGTATGAGCACAAATATTGTCATTTATTGTGAACAGGATAATATGATAATCAGACACACTTGAGACCTGTGAAGCGCATACTCACGTGTCGAGGAGTAGTTTCGCCATTGCCTCGTATGTGAGTCCTAACTCAGCTTTAAGTGTCCTCCACCGCCCCACCCTCCCAACATACACAGTCTGAGTGCTTCTTCGTCTGTCTCTAATTTTCTTTCGTATCTTTCGAACTGGAGTGGCTATTTTCTTTCGTCCCTTTTTGTCGCTCTCCTCTTCAGACTTGACGCGCGTCTGAGCCATGTTTGCTGTTTTGGCGCCAAATAGTAACATCCGGGTCTCAGCCGTAGTACTTCATTCATAGTAAACCGCGAGACTTAGCGAGAAATTGCGCGTTCTGAAGCCGTACTGTGAGGTGGTAGCTGAGTATTTAAGACGAGTCGTCTTTTATTATTTAATGGAACTTAAAAACGGTATTAGGTAGGTTCATTTTCTCAACGGTTTTGAATAGGATATACCTTGGTCATTATGGGGAAATTGGTGAGATTTCCAGGAAAATTCATTTTCGTGCTATTTTAAGGGTTTAACGCGCTGAGACTGTCTTTAAGAGAATATTACAGATAACCAAACTTTTTAGAAAGACAGGGACACAAAAAAAAAAAAAAAAAAAAAAAAAGACAGGGACTAGCTTTGGGACCATTTAGATTGAGAAGAGCCGAGTGCTCGTAAAGCCGCGACCTAAATACGGCGGACCTACACGAAAGGAAGACCGCTAATCCTATAATGGTCTCTCCGCCTGTCACACACTTCCCCACACGTCGTCCCTGCGGGGTCACAGTAATTAAATCTCGACTCAATTCAACCCGTCGAGAACACATTGAATCAAACCAATAACAAGTCTTTCCCCATTCTGAGAACAATAAAGAGTGAGCAGCCATCTGCTTCATCTCAGTGTATCAAACAAATCGTCTTTCTTGTGGCAGAAATTAATATATTAAATAATCAACTCTCATCTGCCTTATCTTTGTGTCATTAAAAAAGAAAAAAATACTTAGAATATTATACGGCCACTTCTACTTCTACATATACCTCTAATTCCCTCTTATTCCTCTCGAAGTTGCAAAAAAGAATTGTGTGTGAACCGCTTCGACTTTGAAGTTGTCTGGACGATCGTTCCTCGTATAGTCAAACAAAAGTGATATCTCCCGCGTCAACGTCGATTGCCAATTACACACCCCTCTTTTCTTGTGAATTTTTATATTTATGTATTTTAACGGCGATAACGTGGCTGCAATTTTTGCATCAACATTTGGCGGCAATGCGCTCGAGAAGAAAGTCCGTTTGCAACTAATTTAGCAGTGGAAGATTTGTAAAACCCGGACTTTTGCAGTATTTTGAGTAGACACTGTTGGATCCGACGATTTTTTTTTTTTTTTTTTTAAATTTTTTTTTAAGATCAGAAAAAATTATTCGTTTGCGGATATCATCTTAAATAAGTTAAATAACTAATTACTTATAATGAAATTACTGTTTTTATCTATTTAAAGTTTATTTTTACGTTATCTTTTAAGTTAACATAAAAATTAAAAAGGCAACTTGTCAACTGTATTTTTGATAACGTGCAGTACTTGGGAACTCGAAACCCGGTTTATTTTTAACTTTTGAAATAAGGTGCTTAAAAATGTCCTCTCCACCCCCTCACATAATCTCTATTGTAACCCCGACCACTGTTCACCATAATCTACCAGTGACCTGCAGAGCCCTATCTGCCTCATCTCCTCCCTCTCAAGACCCCCCCCCCCCCCTTGGGGTCCTGGTAGTCTTGTACATATTGAAATGTTACAGCACTGTCCAATACGAAGAACAGAGACTTTTGAGAAGAAGCGGGGTAGGGGGTAGGGCTGCTATTTCCTCTCACTGCATCTGCACTATTCTTGAAAATCCGCTAAAAACTACACTATTTGTTTAAAAATGCCCGGAGCACAGTCGACATTAAAATAGCAACGACCGCTGAAAACAAGCAAAGATGTTCTGCTGTCGACCGAATTTATTTACATGTGGCAAAACAGTAACTCAGTGATAATCAAAATAATGAAAAATAAAGCAGCTAAGGTCGACAGGACTCGTTTTATTTTAGTGCTAAAACATCAGGTTGTTTATTGTAACCAGCAACTTACCATCTCTATCATTATTTGTCCATTCAATACAAATCATGCAAAATGTTTACATGGAAATAAAAGATTGTAAAGATAAACTTTTTTTTTTCATATTTAGGCCAAAATGAAGTCCACTGTTAACAGTTAAGTTCTACCGGGGTTTAAGTGAAAGAAGTATCGACTAATGAAAAATAATATATGTTTGTTTGCAATAGAAGTGCTTAATTAAAGTGATAATCCATTTAGAACTTCGACACAATTCCAATATCTACATGTATATACAACAAATACTGTGCACTAGTTGTAACCTGTGTCCATTACATTTTTCTTCTGTGTTATTAATCAATTCAAACATCATCACAGTGTCAAATCATATGTCATTTCTTATTTATATATTTATACGTGGATATTTCACATCTGTCAGTTCCAACAACAAGCTCCCCGTTACCACTGACATCAACTGACGCAGGATATCTAATGCTGTCACTCTTTGACAAAATGTTACAAAGAAATCTTCCGTCTGAACCAAGGACAACCACCCTGTGATGACTGTAGTCAGCTATGAATATGTGTCCAAACTTATCTACGCACACTCCTTCTGGATTACTCAGTTGTCCGTCTGCACTTCCTCTCTGACCTCGTGCTCCATACTGGAACATGACGTCACCCTGGGGTGTCACCGCATACACACAGTGGGCACTCTTGTCGCTGACTATGATTGCATTGATGCCGTGGTGGTATGCACAGCGCAGTGGACCTTTACTGCACATTGGGATAGGGATTCTGCCAACAAGTTGAAAAGATTTCATGTCGTACACACAGATGCACTGTGCACCACTATCACACACGTATACCTTACCCTCTGTACGGTCCACAGTGACACCCCAGGGGTTAGACATATCACCCTGACCAAAACATCGGATAAACTGACCTGATGTTGAATACAGTCTACAGCATTTATCATCACATGTGACCACGAATGTATCGTTACTGATTATAGTGAAATACCTCACCATACCCACTATATTGATCTCACGATTACTCTGACCTGTGCTGGAGAATATGGAGACTGTAAAACAATAAAAAGAATTATCATGTACAACTAAAATGCAACCGTCATCTGCACACTGGATATTCATCAGTGGCCCGACCTTAACATAAAAACGCATGGTCCTTTCTGGTGTTTCAAGCCATGAGAATTCCTGAAATTTCATCATGTCTGGATAGTGCGCTCTCTCTTGCTTCAAACTTCCAAAACATGCATCCAAGGGACCCCGGTATGTTTTCGCCGTAATGGACCCCGTTTTGACGGACAGCTGTGGTTCAGGAATTTTAGGAAACTGTAGCACAAGGTCCATTTTTGTTTTTCCTGGTGTAAATGTTATGTTGGTGATATTAGTATTAAATACTAGTTCTACTGTCTGCAACTCCTGAATTCTAGTTTGGAGTTTTTTAGAGTGGGTCATGACCTCAATATCAGAACCGGTGTCTGTGAGCTGCTGAGCGAAATCACGAATGCTATGAATGGAAATCTTGTTCATTTCTTGCTTGTCCTTTTCAGCTTCTAAAGTCTTCACCTGCGTGGAGGTGAGCGCCTTCACTTCTGCCTTTATTTCCTTGCTTTTGCCATGTATAAATCTTTTCATTTTGGTGTAATTGGATTGTGCTTTTGATTCGTAAGTTTCCAAATGCTGTTTGACAGTGGTCAAATATGCGTCCGTCTGTTGACGTACGTCCTTCTCTACTTGCTGATAATAATATTTGATTTCTCTTTCAATAGTTTTACTGTTTTCATCTATCTCCTCTGTCATAGCTAATTCTTGAGAATCCACCAAACGAAGAACATTCGTCTGATTTTCAGTCAGCCTCTCTTCCGTTCGCACAATGGCCTTTTCCGCCTCCTCAAAACGAAACAGTTTCTCAGTAGGAAGATTTATCAGCTTCTCTTGTATTTGATCTCGTTGAACTCTCACCACATCCCCCAATTCTTTGAAATCGTGTTTGCTGTGGATTTTGACAATGCATTCCCTGCATATAACGGTGTCATCATTTTCACAATAGAACGCCAGCGGTTCTCCGTCGTGTTTGTTACAGTATTGAGATTTATCTAATACGTGACGTAACTGATCTCCCATGTCAGCTGGGTTGACTGGGAAATCGATTTGTGACAGTGGAACAAATGAATGGTCCTCACAAATCGGTATTTTATCGTGAATTTCACGACATGTAGGGCACAGTTGGTTGGTTTTGGGGCATTCGTTGCACATAAAAGCGGCCTGTTTATGGTTACAATACTCACAAAGTTTCCCACCAGGCGTTTTCTGGCCTTTGATGAAGTCAGTTACTTTTCTTAAGAAGAAGTTTTTCACTAGAGTTTGTAATCCACCTGGTGGTACGGGGGCCTCTTGGCGACATACGGGACAGGAAAACTTGTTCTGGACACCATTCTTGGCTGCATGGTCAACAATGCATTCCAGACAGAACGTGTGGTAACAGGGGAGCACTCTCGGGTCTTTATATTCCTCCAGACATATATGACACGTTAAAAAGTTCTCACTGAAGACGTTGTACATCTCTTTCGAAGCCATCGCCATGGTATAGCCGCCCGGAGTGGGCACAGCGCCCAGCCCCCTACAAGCCGACCGCCCCGCTCTACTGATGACAAAGCCGTTGCACACGCTTTGTATATCATTTAATAAGTTATCTATACCACTTCAAAGTTGTCACCCGATCGACACATCCCAATCAGGTGATGTTGTCAATAACCAGGACGATATCAAAGTCTAGAGCCTGTACTAGCTGAGTGCTTGACATATCACTGATACATGTGAGGACCTGGGACTATAGTGTTGTAGGTTTAATAATAGTTATTGGAATACTGGTAAATCTCCTGATGTTATACATGCAGTGCCGTAGCTTTCTACACAAGAATAGACTTTTTAAATCTGTGTATGAGCAATAAGATAGAGAGACGTCGACGTAATGCAACCTTTTTTTACATAGAGTGAAAGGGATGGTGAGGGCGTTGGGATAAATTAAACTTGGTCGAAATAAAGATTGAAGTCCCTAGCTTCTATACACCGAGCCACTGTTATGATACATGCATTAACGCCCCCCCCCCTCTCCCCCACTAGACACCGACAGCCCCGCTCTCCTGCTGCCAAGGCCGTTGTGTACGTGTATATATCGTTTAGTAGGTTATCTGATATCTGATAGATGTAAAGCTGTCACCAATCAACACACCACAATCAGGTGATGTTGTCAATAACCAGCTGGCAGGACGGTATCAAAGTCTATCAACAATCATGTACAAGCCGCACAGCAATAGTACTACTGCCTGTCATTAACGCCCTGAATGCCCTGTACGAATTACCGTACCCTGCGTTCTTTATCTGACCAGTATGTTTCAATCTGACATATACGGGCTTGTTGTTGTGGCTGAGACTATGGTAATGGAAGGCGTAGACCCCTGAGGTCGGGGAGGTGAATCGTGTCTTTATTGAAATCGTTGCCACTGTTCAGAAAGACGGTGTCGTTATACCTTTTCCCGGCTGATCAACTTCATTTAATCTTTCTTAAAATCTAGTTAACATGGAAAGGGAGATTTGAATAAACTTTATCTGCATAAAATTAATCTTCCTCGTCAAATATCGTTAATGTTAGAGTGTTATCTACATAAGAGCTAATACTGTAGGGTCTTTTTAACCGATGCGCCAATGTCAGCTTGTAATGAAAGCCTTCTATAGAATGAAAAAAAAAATAGCCGAAATATTTCCCTGTTCGTGTCAGATGTACGTACGGTCACACAAGGAAACCTAAGGACAGCTAATGTTTATTTGTTGACTCTCCCAACTGTAAGATCCACGTGAAACCTCCAATGTCGTAACCCTCTCCCTTATTAGTAGGCTTGTTAAGGACCAAAAATTGGCCAAACGCTGCATTTTGTATAATTTTGCATCATAAAACGTAAAACGTTTACATGAAAATGAAAGATTGAAAAGATAAACTATTTTTTATACTTGGCACGAATGTTCCTTGGGTCAAAAGATTTTTATCCAAAGAGACACGCTCTATCGATGCATAAATTAGCAAAATATATAATATTCCATATTTCCATTAACGTCTTCACCTTCGTTTGCATACGTCTTGAAGTCAAATTAGTCCAAAAATATGTTATATAACAGTTTTTAAATGGTTTTGCCAGACATAGATTAAGTAAGAGACCAGCATGGCTGATTTGACTTTATGGTGACTATTGTTAGCTATTCTTTTGTTCAAATCCAAGAGCCTGTCGCTTTTTTAAAATTATGGCATAATTTACCTTTTTGAGCTGTTGGACTTTCATAAGATCGTAATACATCAATTGTTACTATTTTGGAAGTACATAATTAATTTCTAGTGTTGTTCTGGTGACAGAGGATAGTAAAAAAAAGTGTTTTAAGACTATTCCAAGATGAATTTTCCTGTAGTTGTCATATGCTGTCGATGTTTTGCATGTTCGTCCATTGGAAACAATGAAAACTATATGTAGTCGCCTTGAGGATTCCTATTGGTAGTGAGATGACTTGTCTGGCCAAATTGTGCTAGGAAGGATCACTGGCACTGTCAACTAGAAAAGGAGGCTGCTTCCAGGACTTTGTTTGCATTATCCCTCTTGTCTACCTGCACAGCTGCTGCTTTCTAGTTGGTTTTGCAGATTCTTCTTCTGTGTAAAGATACCACTTTCCTCTTATGCGACTACTTGTTCCGATGCATTGATGTTTCTCTGGAAACACCTCATAGGACACTGACCAAAGATCAATTCTTACTGGCTGTTGTCTTATTGGCCTACCAGAGCTGATTATTTATGTTTCTTTTTGCTGTGCTGCTGGATGATTTTTCAGACAAGATCTGGAGCTATTTCAAAGCAAAGTCCATTTAGGGGCATTTACTCATCAACACAACTAACCAAGTTCCATAGTATTATAAGACGACACATTTTTCACCCTTCAAATCTTCTGGTAACACGCAAATGCAAGCCCCAGTGACTGGGACATAAATGTGCATGTGGTTCTTTGGTTCCCATTGACCAGTAAAAGATTAATAATTTAATACCACTATGTACAGGTATAAGCCAATATGCAGAGAGACTGGCTGGCAGAAATTTCGAAATACCAGATTATTTTGCTTGCCTTACAGTACGTAATGATCCTAGAAAATAAAATAAAAAGATACCTCAGGTAAATATGTTCAGGCTGTTTGTTCAAAGGGTATTCCTTGCTTCAAAATTAGCTTATAAATCTAAAAGCTTTATGAACCAGGATCATTTTAATTATGTAAGTAGCATATTTTATTTTTCGTGGGATCAGTTCCACTTAGCAAAATAAAAAAAAAGTTGCAGCAAATTAGCTGCAAATTTACTGAAAACTAAACAGCTTTTTTGTAAGAAAAATTGTTGCTGCAAATTAACAAGAACTTTACAAATTTGCAAGAAAGCTTCAAATCCTTTGAAATTCTTTTGATGGTACATTCCTTCTTCCAACATAAAAACAAATCGCAGCAACAGTTTACAGGAAACTTGAAATTTTGCTGTATTTAACATTACTGAGTTGTTTAGAAGTGAAAAGTACTTGACTCAACTGTAAAGACCAAAAATTGCATATTCAAAAGAAAAAAGTTATCAGTTTTATATTTATGTGGATGAGATGTACCGATACTTTTCAGATGAAGTCATCAGAACTGGTGAACAAGACTTGGAACTTGCTGATGTTACCATGGTTTATGATTGCAAAATTAAAACCCTTCCGTGATGTGGTCTCTTCTCTCTTTGATTCCCTGAATTCATATTTGAGCTATTTAGATGGGTCTTAGAAACATTTGAAGCTGCAAACGGTGCCAATGACAAGTACGTGGACCTGTACAAGGGGCTAAATCTAAAGCTTGGCAATGTAGATGTTAATGAAGCTGTTTCACTACGTGAGGTTTTGCCGGAAGATTGTGCCAAAAGAAGGATTTTTGTTGAGCATTTGAAAGATGCTTTTCCATATCCTATGCATCTATGGACATACAGTTACGGTAACAACCTGGGGTACACTTATTTTCTATGGAAGATGTACAGGTGCCAGTATACCTGAAGAGAGAGATAGCACGGCAGATATCAGAATCATGTTTGCAACTAGAGCAATGCGAAAGAAATTCATCAATAAATATGCCACACAAACTTCCTTGAAGCCTTCAATATTGCGAAATATGTTCTACATGCTGACAGGTCATGACAATGCCTCTAACACACTTGCAGAAAAGAAACTGGATGGGGGTGTTTGTGATTTCCTACTGAGTGCAGATGATGAAGAACTGATATTTGACCTACAACATATTTGCCACTGGCCATGTCAGTTGAAGACTTGAGAAAGAAAATTCTTGAGAGACTGCCAGAAGGAGCAACTGCACCAAGTGGTTCTTGGACAAGGCTTAATTTTCAGAAAAAAACAGATATTTCAATGCAGTATTGAACTATACTGGTAAATTTGATGTGAGATATGTTCAGCAGCGTATTCTACGTTGTAAGCATGAACATTCGGGCTTTTGCTTTAATCAGTATTTACTTATGAAGGAAATGGCAGTGAAATGGCGTGACTGGGCACAGTTTCAATGCTTAGATGATAAGGCCATCATTCCAGTTTGAGAGCCTGATGCAGCAGTTTCAACAGGGGTTCAAGCTATGGTTGTCTTGTGGTGGGTTCCTCAGCACCAGTCAGCCTGGACCATGATTTCCATGTAGCTTTCGTTGTACCATTTGTGTGTTTGAAGTTGATATTCCAGAAAATCCACAAGATTCATTTTATAATGGAATTTTGCATGTTACTGTGAAAGATAAAGTATTTGAGGTATCCAGTCCCAGACGCCATGCTGCTGAAACATCTGCAATAATGAGCCAGTTGGCCAGCATTCCTCCATTGTTGTTTAGACTTACAGATGTTGGTCCTGATCACAATACCACTTTCAAGTCTGAGCAGTTGGCTACACTGTGTGAGTCTGTTGTTCGTGATTTGGACTTGCTTGTCCTAGTAAGAACAGCTCCAAAACAGAGTTACAACAACCCAGCAAAAAGGATGATGTCAATCCTTAATTTGGCTCTTCAGAATGTTGCCAATGCTAGAACAGGGATGCCGGATAACTTTGAATGGCAGGTGAAATATTTGAATTCTATCAGCGCCATCAGAAATGCAGCAAACAAGAACTCAGGATTGAAAAAATGCCTTGACTGAGTCCATGGCAACACCTATTGCCTCTGTTGAGGAGAGATTCCAAGCTTTGAAATGGAAAGATGAATTTGTCTAGGTTCACGGTGCTGTATCACCTGAAAGCTTGAAAGAAATTACCCAGAAGTTGGCAGTGTTTAATGATACTGTAGAATTTGACTCCATACATTCTGCAAAAGATGTTGCAAGACACCCCAAATTGACTGACTTCATGGATACTCACTGATGGTTCTGGCAATAAACCTACCAGATAAAAAAAGTGTAAAAATCATAATGAAAAACCATGTGGTTATTGTACTCTCCATCCACCAAGGTATAGTGCACTTTATATGAATAATATGACTATAGTTCATCTGAGGAATGCTAATTGATAATGCTAGCCAAAGGTTATACTCTGTGTGTGTGTGTGTGTGTGTGTGTGTGTGTGCGTGCTTCAAACGGCAACTTGGAAATTCGTAATATTTTGTTCGGTGTTAATATTTGGTTGGTTTTAAATGTCCTTTTAAAGAATTAAAATTCTCACTCCCATTTACATATTAACATTGATTGCATTTAAATAGTTCAGATAATTCTTTTTTTTTATTATAAAGAGTCACTTTGTACAAATTAAATCTCATCGTATAGGTTATTGTCCCAAAACATTCATATTTTAGAATGCCAGATGACTTGTTCCAAGAATTACATGTACTGCCAGACCCTATGTTGGATGAAGGTGGTGAATTCAAGACTTTTGCTGAATCGTATGGAACGGAAACCTCAGATGCTCACAGGCCAAGCGTGCTAAGAAAATCAGAATGTACAGATACAGACAAGAAAAATAGCAGTCTAATGGTTGGTGGTGAGTAAATTTATCTTTACTAACATTTTATTTTCTCTTCTTAGGTAAAAGTGATTTTGTTTAAGTCATTTTATTGATGATTAAATTATCCTTTAATTCAAGTGAACTTTTAAATGCAAATTCAAAAAAAAAAAAAAAAATTCCCATTTAACTTTGCCTTTTCTTTTGTTTGAGATGTTAATTATAAGATATTAATCTTTCCAAACCAAATTGGTTTTACAGCCTTACCATTTTACTATATGGTCTATTTGACTAAAATGTTTTAGTCAAGAGAGTTGCAAGTTGAGTATATTCTCACACATATTTATTCAAATAATTTCAATGCTTATTTATTTTGCAGGCAAGGCAAGAGCCTGTATATTGTGCAAGGTGTGTGGAAAAAGACGGGTCGTCTATGCCAACCAAATGATAACCCTGGCCCAACGCCATACACTTGCCAGACTCGAAGAAGAACTGCTCTACACCTGTGGCAGTACCCTTGCTCCTGAACAGGTGTAATGTTATTTAGTGACAGCATGCAGTGAATAAGAAAGTTTATTTTTAATTAATGAATAATTTAATTTAAAATATGCCTGGGGACAGACATATCGTCCCCGGGAGATAATGTAATGTTAGCTAGTGACAGCATGCAGTGAATAAGAGCGGGGAGTGTTTTGTAGTGTCACTTTAGTTGATTGACACGACCTTATTGTACTTAAGCGAAGAATGTAATGTAGACGGGGAGAACGATGTAAGAGGTTGAACGGAGAGGAATATACTGTAGATAGCGTAGTTAGAAAGCGATAATAAAGAATATGGGAAAAAATGGAATTGTTTAGTTATTACCTCGCGCCACCAAGACAAAGTCAGTAACGTCGTCACATAGGGACAGAATCAAAATATGATTGTGAGGGAAAGCATCACTTGTTCATCTCCCATGGGGACGCAATATTATGCAGATGTGACTCAGTGTTTCCAGCAGTGTGCTATCATTGTGGGGACACTGAATTTGCTGAAGATGACCATAGGGTTAAGCAAAGTAAAGAAGAATTTGCAATTGTAAGGCCCATGTGTAAAGCATGTTTAAGTGAGGGAAAAAAGATCATAACACAAAATGCATTGAAGGTCAAGAGAAAGAGAAATTAAGGACTTTTAAGTGTTTTATGCAGCTTTTGATGATATGTTTATTTTTCTCATATTGGCATTTTCAAGTTGTGACTTTGAACTTACATGGGCTTGAAGACCTTTGCTAAACACTTTTTATGCATATCCATGATGTTTATTTTGCATCAAATTGACAAAAACTATATTGTGCACTGCCACCACAAATGCTTGGAAAGGCAAACTGTGTCTTTAATTTTTTTGTATAATACAAGAAAGATTCTTAGGAATGACATTCATTTAGACAAAATAAACATTGAAAAGGAATCATGTTTGTATCCTTTAAAAAAATATTGCTTTACTGTGTTAAAGTCAGTTTTTACCATTGTCTAAAGTAGGTTTGAAAATTATTTAACAAAAAATCATTATTTTGAAAAATATTTTTATTTTTATTTTCCCCCCTCCAACCTTTGAAAAAAAAATATTTGAGAAACAAGTGAAAAAAAATCTGCTTAATTTATAAACTTAAGTCTTAATTAATAATTGGGTAAATTAGAATAAAGTTGGAATAAAGTACAATTTCTAAAATATACTGTTTATTTCACAAGCATAAAAAGTATTACAGATGTATTTGCACCAAAAATCCTTGGTCCTCTGTTATGTGTTTTATGGGTTTTGTCCTTTTGCACAAAACCATTACAAGAATGACATCGCAACACGACAGATGTCATTGTTGACATATTCGTAGCGCTTCGACCAAAATAACAACAAAGATTTCATTAAGATTTCTTAAAAGGATGAATCACATATTTTTTGCAAGTTATACTTTTATCATATAGCCACTATCGCAAAAAAAAAAAATAAATAAATAAATAAAAATAAATAAATAAATAAATAAAAAATAAAAAATAAAAATAAAAAATAAAAAATAAATAAATAAAACTTATATGAGAGGGCCTCTTTAAGTACGACAAGGTCATGTCAATCAACTCAAGTTACTCTACAAAACACTCCCCGTTCCTCATTTACTCGTTGCTGCTGTCAAATACTAACATTAAATTCGCATACATGTATGATGTAGCCTATCTAATTCATTTAGAACTTCGGCACAATTTCAATATCTATATACAGCAAATATAGTGCCAACTAGTTGTAACCTGTGTCTATTACATTTTCCTCAGTGATATTGATCACAATTCAAACATCATCACAGTGTTAAATCATATGTCATTTCTTATGTATATACTTATACGCGGATATTTCACCTCGGTTAGTTCCCACAACAAGCTCCCCGTTACTGTTGATATCAACTAACGCAGGATATTTAATGTTGTCACTCTTTGTCAAAATGTTACGTAGAAATGTTCCGTCTGAACCAAGGACCACCACCCTGCCATTATCTCGGTCAGCTATGAGTATATGTCCACCAAACTTATCTACGCACACTCCGACTGGATAACTCAGTTGTCCGTCTCCACTTCCACTCTGATCTCGTGCTCCGTATTGGAACATGACGTCACCCTGGGGTGTCACTGCATACACACAGTGGGCCCAGTGGTCGCTGACTATGATTGCATTGATGCCGTGATGGTATACACAGCGCAGTGTGCCTTTACTGCACATTGGGATAGGAATTTTGTTTACAAGTTGAAAAGATATCATGTCGTACACACAGATGCACTGTGCACCACTATCACACACGTACACCTTACCCTCTGTACGGTCCACAGTGACACCCCAGGGGTCAGACATATCACCCTGACCAAAACATCGGATCGCCTGGCCTGATGTTGAATACAGTCTACAGCATTTATCGCCACATGTGACCCCAAATCTATCGTTATTGACTATAGTGAAATACCTCACCACTCCCTCTATACTGATTTCACGATTGCTCTGACCTGCTCTGGAGAATATGGAGACTGAATTACCATGTACAGCTAAAATACAACCGTCATCTGCACACTGGATATTCATCAGTGGCCCGTCCTTAACATAAAAACGATTAGCCCGCTCTGGTGTTTCAAGCCATGAGAATTCCTGAAATTCTATCAGCTCGGGACAATATGCTCTCTCTTGTTTCAAACTTCCAAAACATGCATCCAAGGGACCCCGGTATGTTTTCGCCGTAATGGACCCCGTTTTAATGGACAGCTGTGGTTCAGGGATTTTAGGAAACTGTAGCACAAGGTCCATTTTTGTTTTCCCTGGTGTAAATGTTATGTTGGTGTTTTTGGCATTACATACTAGTTCTACTGTCTGCAACTCCTGAAATCTAGTTTGTAGTTTTTTAGAATGGGTCATGACCTCAATGTCGGAACCGGTGTCTGTGAGTTGCTGAGCGAAATCACGAATGCTCTGAATGAAAATCTTGTTCATTTCTTGCTTGTCCTTTTCAGCTTCTAAAGTCTTCACCTGAGCAGAGGTGAGCGCCTTCACTTCTGCCTTTATTTCCTTGCTTTTGCCATGTATAAATCTTTTCATTTTGGTGTAATTGGACTGTGCTTTTGATTCGTAAGTTTCCAAATGCTGCTTGACAGTGGTCAAATATGCGTCCGTCTGTTGACGTACGTCCTTCTCTACTTGCTGATAATAATATTTGATTTCTCTTTCAATGGTTTTACTGTTTTCATCTATCTCCTCAGCCATAGCTAATTCTTGAGAATCCACCAAACGAAGAACATTCGTCTGATTTTTAGTCAGCCTCTCTTCCGTTCGCACAATGGCCTTTTCCGCCTTCTCAAAACGAAACCGTTTCTCAGTAGGAAGATTTTTCAGTTTCTTTTGTATTAGATCTCGTTGAACTCTCACCATATCCCCCAATTCTTTGAAATCGTGTTTGCTGTGGACTTTCACAATGCATTCCCTGCATATAACGGTGTCATCATTTTCACAATAGAATGCCAGCGGTTCTCCGTCGTGTTTGTTACAGTATTGAGATTTATCTAATACGTGACTTAACTGATCTCCCATGTCAGCTGGGTTAACTGAGAAATCGACTTGTGACATTGGAACAAATGAATGGTCCTCACAAATCGGTATTTTGTCGTGAATTTCGCGACATGTAGGGCACAGTCGGTTGGTTTTGGGGCATTCGTTGCACATAAAAGCGGCCTGTTTATGGTTACAATACTCACAAAGTTTCCCACCAGGCGTTTTCTGGCCTTTGATGAAGTCAGTTACTTTTCTTAAGAAGAAGTTTTTCACAAGAGTTTCTAACCCACCTGATGGTACGAGGGCCTCTTGGCGACACACGGGGCAGGAAAACTTGTTCTGGACACCATTTTTGGCTGCATGGTCAGCAATGCATTCCAGGCAGAACGTGTGGTAACAGGGGAGCACTCTCGGGTCTTTATATTCCTCCAGACATATATGACACATTAAAAAGTTTTCGCTGAAGACGTTGCACAACTCTTTCGAAGCCATTGCCATGGTATAGGCACAGAGCCCCGCCCCCTACACGCCGACCGCCCCGCTCTACTGCTGCCAAAGCCGTTGTGTACGCTTATATATCATTTAATAAGTTATTTATACTAATTCAAAGTTGTTACCCGTTCGACACATCCCAATCAGGTGATGTTGTCAATAACCAGGACGGTATCAAAGTCTATGCTGCATTAGCTGAGTGCTGCTTGACATATCAGTGATACATGTATACTGTGAGAGGTGTCATTCCGGTGACATGTGCCCCCCCCCCCCCCCCCCCTTTAAAATTTCCTTGTGTTTGGTTATAGGTATTAAAATATTTGTATACCCCCTTACGCTATATAAACACTGAGAAAGAAAGGAGCACACAAGAATAGGCTTTATAAAACTGTTTATGAGCAATTAGATAGAAAAATTAACCTGTTATTAAATAAAGTGACAGAGATGACGAGAGCTCTGGATAAATGAAACTATGATGAAATAAATATCGAAGCCCCTAGTTTCCATACACCGAGCCATTGCCATGGTACATGTATTAGCCCCTCCCCCCCTCCCCTCCAAACACACACACGGGCGCTAACCGCCCTGCTCTACTGCTGTCAAGGATGTTGTGTACGTGTAAATATCTTTTAGTGGGTTATCTGATATCTGATAGATTTTAAGTTGTCACCGATCAACACACCTTAATCAGCTGATGTTGTCAATAACCAGGACGGTATCGAAGTCTAGAGCCTGAACTAACTGAGTGCTTGACAGTAATACACTGTACACGTCGGTGTGCATGTGTTTGTGTTTGGGAGGGGTTGGGGTTGGGGGTTTGTGGGGGTGTTATGTTAATTCCTTTTGATTGGACACTACCTCACGTATTTCTCTGTGGTCCCATGTTGTATTGATGTATTTTAATGCATTTTTTAAAATATTGAATTTATAGTGTGCCACGTGATCATATTTCCTCTTTTTTATATAAGTGTAACCTCACGATCATATTTTTAAGTGATATTAATGAGTGATATTAGGTTAGCATCCATTTCAAGGACACGATGTAGATAACCATGAGGGTGGTGAACAAATAGTTATACATTAACCGGGTGGCATTCTATATCGACTAAAATTAAAATGACATTGAGCGTTACTGATGCATTTTTGTATTGGGGACGCACAGATCTGGTAAATCTCTTTGGTGAAACCTGCCACAACGATTACTACAAGAGAGAGAGAGAGACGACGACGACGACGACGACGAAAGAGAAAGTGAGTGTGTGTGAGGAAGAGAGAGAGAGACGAACGAGGAGAAAGAAAGTGTGTGTGTGTGTGTGTGTGTGTGTGTGCGTGTGTGTGTCTTAGAGAGAGAGAGAGAGAGAGAGAGAGAGAGAGAGAGACGACAAAAAGTGTGTGTGTGTGTGTGTGTGAGAGAGAGAGAGAGAGAGAGAGAGAGAGAGGTACTAGTATATCTGCCCACCCTGAATGTGGGGGCACTATAAAGCTAGCTTGCTCACTTTAACTTTTCATGTGTTAGTTTTACAGTACCCATGAGAAATAGTGGCAATTTTGAATATCCGTCAATCAAAGGTGTAAGGTTTAGTTTACTTTTGTTGTGATTGAGGAGCCTAATGTCCGGCTCATCTAATGCACTCATTTGCATAAATGACAACTTTTCATTCAGGGTGGTGCCCTGTGAGTTTTGCACTTTGTTTCATTCATCACAGTGTCTCCGTAGGAGAAACACATAGTACTCTTACTTTTGAATCTGTTATTTCTACTTGAAATTTATAGTTTAAAGGAATGGCAGAAATGGTGAGTTTAATACTGTTTATTGATTATTATTGATTATTTGTGATTTATTATTGGTGATAATTGAAATGTATAAGTTTTTTGAGTAAGTAAATTTGAACACGTAAATAACCGTTAGTAAGTACATTGTTATAATTTTCTTTTTTCTTTTCTTTTTTTTAGTTTTTACGTGTCTTGTGAATCCATGTGAATAAACCAAGATCCAGTGAAAAACACATGCCTTTTCTTTGACTTTTATTTAACCTATATAACCCCTGCGTGTTATATAAAGTAAAAACATTTCTCAATCATCCCACGGAAATTTCCATCATGGCGTACCACGGCAGCTTACAAGGTTTCGGACTATCCCATAGACGATTCAGAACCAACAGTTTGCGTTCGGCATCGGAATCCCAAAGGACAAAAGCAGCACTCGCTATTGCTAATGCTCAGCTGGAATTCGAAGAAGCGGAAACCGCACTAAGGCGTCGGTATCGTGAGCAAGAGCTAAAAGACGAAATGCGAATGCTTTCCCTACGAGCCCAGGTGAGACGGCGGGAAATTGAGGCTGAAATTCAGGAAGACGCATCTTTATCGGAACACAACTTCACGATTGACCGCTACTTTAATTCCATGGAAGAAGGTAACGTTGATACTATTGATGCACATAATCTGACAAATTCCGACCATGTTTCTCATCAACATATCAGTGCACAACAGCAACAGCAGAGTGAGCAACAGCGGTCACGCATGAATGCACATCACCCGCATTCCACGCAACAGCTTCAGCAATTAGGAGTGTCATATGAGACGGAGCCCACTCAACCGAAACCGATGTCAAGGACAAATCAACCACAGCAGTTCCCTACGGCAGCCCAGTCGTCACAACCGTCACAGCTACCACAACCGTACATTGTGCCATCCTATACAGATCCAACGATGACGTTAAACCCTCATGCAACGGAATATACACCTATGACGGCGCAGTCAATAGGTACGTCTACCATAGAGCAACAACGTCAGCTTACCATGAATGACCAAGTAGCACACTTACTTCAACAACAACAACGAGCTTTACAAGAAATCACGCTGAACCAAGAAATGCCCAAACGTGAGTACTTGTATTTCAATGGTGATCCGGTATCATACCCGACTTTCATAAGAAACTTTGAGACTAATATTGAACAAAGAGTACCAGACTTTAGAAGTAAACTGTCATACCTCATACAGTACTGCACAGGTGAAGCCAAAGAAGCCATAAAAAGTTGTGTCATACTTGAACCAGAGGAAGGTTATTTCCAGGCTAGAAACATATTACAGACTCATTTTGGACAAAAACACATTATCATCAAAGCTATGTTGGAGAAAATAGTAACAGGTCCTCCCATTAAAGCATCAGACATTACACGACTCTCCAAGCTCTCAAGAGACATGACTACGTGCCAAATGACAGCATCCAAGATGGGATACTATGAAGATTTGAATTCTATGGATACTCTGGAAAAAGTGGTCCGGCGATTACCGCAATATCTCCAAGCTGGATGGGCCAAACGTTCCGGAAAATTGTTGAATCAGTGGATTGAGGTCAAGTTCAAGGATCTCGCAGATTACCTGGAGGAAATGGTACAGATTGCCAACACAAGGTTCGGACAATTGGTAGGATCCAAGCCGGATGTGAAACCTAAGTCAAAGGTCAGTTGTCACAACACGTCCTATAAGACCACTACCCTAGCCACTAACGTTCACCCTGCCGAGAAAAGCAACTCCAACAAGTCCCAGCCATCGTCAGTCCAGAGAGACCCGTGTGTGTTTTGCTCTGGAAATCATACTATAAAGCAATGTTTCAAATTTGCTAGAATGAATTACAGCGATAGGAGAAATTTTGTGTCGGAAAACAAACTGTGTTTCAATTGTCTTCAGTCCAACCCTCCACACACGGCGAGAACGTGTCAATGGAAACAATTGTGTCAAGTCCCTGGATGTGGCAAGCGACATCACGCGTTACTTCACCCACCCTGTGTACCTGCCAACAGCCCCGCACTGCAACGTGAGCCTGGTGCCAACGCTACGTCTGTTGTTACTGACCCCGTAGTTGCAGTCCAGAGTGCAGCGGTAGCGACAGGAAGAAGAATCAGTCTACAGATTGTCCCAGTGACCGTGAGCGACGGCAATGGTGGACCGATTATTGAAACTTATGCATTTCTAGACAGTGGATCTGATCACAGTTTATGTTTACACAGTTTAGCTGAAAAGTTAGGTGCCAGAGGGAAACCTATCCAGTACAGTGTCAGTACAGTTAACGATGAGAGTTGCGTAAACCAAGGACAAGAAGTACAGCTAGAAGTGAAAGCTATCAATAGCCAGCAAGGATTGATTCTAGATCAAGTTTGGACGACCGACAGACTACCGATCTGTGAAAAGAACATTCCAAATAACTCCGACATTTCAGAGTGGAGCCATTTAAAAGATGTCCAACTGCCAGAGCTAGATGACAAAACAGTTACCATTCTCATCGGTAATGATCACCCTGAAGCTCATTGGCGCATAGAAGAGAGACGAGGAGATAAGAAACAACCGTACGCGATCCGAACGATTTTAGGATGGACTATATTAGGTCCCATGAAAAGACCAAATGATGGTGACGTCACGGTTAATTTCATTCATGCAGACCAGGTACTCGGATGTGACAATTCTCTGAGAGGCTGCGATTCCATTTCTATCCAACTATCCAAGATGTACAACAGTGAATTCAGTGAGTCTTCAGTCAGCAGCAAACAGTGCATGTCATTAGAAGATAGGAAAGCGAAGAGAATCATGGATGAGTCCGTGGTATTTGTTGACGGACATTACCAAGTTTCACTTCCTTGGAAGTCAGACGAGCTCTTACCCAATAATAAGCCAGCAGCTGAAAAGCGCTTGAATCTGCTCAAAAGACGTTTACAGCGTGACGAAAAACTACGAGAGAAGTATACTCAAGCTCTCCAGGAGTATATTGATAAAGGACACGCTCAGAAGATTGACCACAGAAATCTGCATAACAACAGCAATTCTGTTTGGTACTTACCTCATCACCCTGTGATCAATTCAAAGAAGTCCAAAATTAGAGTTGTCTTCGATTGTGCAGCGAAATATGCAGGCGTTTCGCTGAATGATTCCTTGTTACAGGGTCCGGATTTAACCAATTCACTCATTGGAGTTCTCCTTAGATTCCGCCAGGAGAAGATAGCCATTGTTGCTGATATTGAACAAATGTATCATCAAGTGAGAGTGCACCCTGATGATCGTGATGCCTTACGATTCTTATGGTGGCCGGCAGGAGATCTCAGCAAACAACCTGAAGTACCAAGATGCTACAAATCACCTCAATTAGCAGATATTCAGTCCATTGAACTTCACCATTTTTCAGATGCCTCGTTATCCGGCTATGGCATTGTTTCCTACTTGCGATTTGTTGATATTAACCAGCAAGTATCTTGCAACATTGTCATGGGGAAATCACGTGTAGCGCCTCTGAAAACAGTGACTGTTCCACGAATGGAGCTGACAGCAGCTACATTGTCTGCGAAAGTTCACAAACAAATGATGGAGGAGCTACAACTGCCCATTAATCGTTTTGTTTTCTGGACAGATTCTACGATTGTGCTCCAGTACATTCGGAATTCCGCGACCAGATTCCACGTTTTTGTTGCCAATCGTCTACAAATGATACATGATGTTTCATCGCCATCGCAGTGGTATCATGTTGATTCAGATCAGAACCCAGCAGATTACGCTTCGAGAGGAATACAGCTCAGAAGTGACAACGGTGATGACATACAGCGTTGGTTACATGGCCCAGCTTTCTTGTATCAGCCCGAGATACACTGGCCGAAACAACCAGATAATCTACATGAAATTCCAGAAAATGACAGAGAAATGAAACGTAAATCAGCTCAGATACACGTCACTACGTCGTCGGAAGTATTGGACGGTGTAGAGCGATTGTTACATCATTTCTCATCGTGGTATACTTTACAGAAATCAGTTGCCTGGATTTTGCGTTTCAAACGCTACTTACTGTCACGCGTGAGACAATTGACAGTAGATAGAAACAATGGACCATTAACAGTACAGGAAATCGCGCTTGCTACTGATGCCATCGTGATGTATGTACAGGCAAAATCATTTCCCAAAGAGTGCAACGTTGTATCATCTGCAATGACCAAAAAACCCGATTCCAAGGGATACGTGAGCCCATTGCGCAAGCTATCTCCGATCAAAATTGATGGGATTCTGTGTGTAGGAGGACGTCTCCAGAATGCAGCGATATCTACCTCACAGAAACACCCGAAAATTCTTCCGCATGATCATCACGTCACTGAAATCATTGTGCGACACTATCACATTAAAGAAGGACATGTGGGAGTATATCACGTGTTATCTGTGATACGTCAAGAATTTTGGATAACGCGTGGATTGTCAACAGTGAAAAAAGTCATTCGCAAGTGCATGGTGTGCCGCAGATGGAATGCAGTTCCCAGCAGTCAAGTTATGGCCCCACTTCCAAGAAGTCGTGTGACACCAGGGAAGCCACCATTTCATTCAGTAGGTGTCGACTACTTTGGACCACTGTTAGTGAAATGCGGAAGACGAACAAATAAGCGTTATGGTTGCATTTTTACGTGCATGGCGACTAGAGCAGTTCATTTGGAGATATCATATAATCTGTCATCAGACTCGTTCATTCAAGCAGTTTTGCGTTTCATTAGTCGGCGAGGACCGCCGTGTGAAATTTTCAGTGACAACGGGACCAATTTCACAGGTGCTGAAGCAGATCTAAAACGCATTTTACAGCAGTGGAATCAAGAAAAAATCAGTGATTCTCTGTTACGACGCAACATTCAGTGGTATTTCAATCCTCCAAATGCAAGCCACGCAGGTGGCGTATGGGAGCGTTTAATCAGATCAGTGCGGAAAATCATGCGTTCAGTCTTGGGAAATAGATTGGTGGATGACGAGACATTAATTACTGTACTTGCTGAAGTTGAGAAAATCATGAATGATCGTCCGTTGATCCGCAAAGCAGACCATTATTACGAACTAGAAACTTTGTCACCAAATCAACTACTGTTGCTGCGTTCGAATCCCTGTTTGCCCGCTGACAATTTCACAGAACGTGATCAATATAATGAACAGTGGAAACACGCGCAGTTAATTGCAGACCAATTTTGGCAGCGATGGATTAAAGAATACTTGCCTGTGCTTCAAGAGCGTCAGAAATGGCTCCGACCAGCAAAGAACTTTGAAAAAGGTGACTTTGTTTTGCTTATTGATGAAAATGCCTTTCGTGGTCATTGGCCTAAAGGATTGATAGAGGAAACTTTTCCTGATAAATACGGACATGTGCGCCAGGTGATTGTTAAAACAGCCAAGGGACGCTTTCGCCGTGATGTGCGAAAATTGTGTTTATTGGAAGGAAATTTTGTTTAATGTGCAATGCATTTAAGTGACAATGACTTTATAGGACATTTTTTGAGTAAATTAAATAGTGTTTATATTTGATTAGAAAGGCTATTTTGAATCTTGATTAAATCGCCTTTCGGTGGCCGGTATGTAAGGTTTAGTTTACTTTTGTTGTGATTGAGGAGCCTAATGTCCGGCTCATCTAATGCACTCATTTGCATAAATGACAACTTTTCATTCAGGGTGGTGCCCTGTGAGTTTTGCACTTTGTTTCATTCATCACAGTGTCTCCGTAGGAGAAACACATAGTACTCTTACTTTTGAATCTGTTATTTCTACTTGAAATTTATAGTTTAAAGGAATGGCAGAAATGGTGAGTTTAATACTGTTTATTGATTATTATTGATTATTTGTGATTTATTATTGGTGATAATTGAAATGTATAAGTTTTTTGAGTAAGTAAATTTGAACACGTAAATAACCGTTAGTAAGTACATTGTTATAATTTTCTTTTTTCTTTTCTTTTTTTTAGTTTTTACGTGTCTTGTGAATCCATGTGAATAAACCAAGATCCAGTGAAAAACACATGCCTTTTCTTTGACTTTTATTTAACCTATATAACCCCTGCGTGTTATAAAAGGATTCAGATTCTTTATTGACAAACACCTTCACATAAAGGTACAATCAATTACAATACTAGTAACTATAACATAGAACAGACAAATAAATAAATAAATATATATGTAGATTAGAATATGGTTGACACCAATGACTATACAAATGGATACGTATGTCGCGTTTCAAAATCAGTTTACCAGGTTTGATCTACACGCCCAGTCTCTGCTGACAGCGCTTAACGGGTCTAACACTGGTATCATGATTTGGTTTGGACATGCGCAGAAAGACTTACTCTCTTCTCCATGCATTTCTGTACAAATATGAGGAGGGGCGTAATCACATCCATTTCTTTTGTGCTCATGATGTATATAAACATATCCAGGGGGGAAAGGGCATTGGTACTACAGAGGAAACTTATATTTTCGAAGAAGGTTGCCCGTAATTCTTAATAGGCCTCGCATTTCAGAATAAAATGCACTTCATCTTCAACCTCTCCGGAATTACATATTTGACATAATCTTAGATGGGGCGGGGTTGGGGGTTTACTGTACCTCCCCTTCTCGATATGGAGTGAGTGAGCGCTGATTCTTAGTTTACAAAACATAGCCCTCCGCGCTTTATCAAAGG
Organism: Lingula anatina; assembly: GCF_051362555.1. Classification (NCBI taxonomy): domain Eukaryota; kingdom Metazoa; phylum Brachiopoda; class Lingulata; order Lingulida; family Lingulidae; genus Lingula; species Lingula anatina. The sequence goes on from NC_141771.1 coordinate 24,902,485, forward strand.
TCAGCACATAATTTTCGGTCTTAAAATGCTTCTTGTATTTTGTATATGTTCTCAGTTTGCTACTTTCCTTAATTGCCTCCCCCCATTGAAGGTCATACACTTTCTCGAGAGAGACTCGGATGTTTTTTGTTGAGACATTATTCAGTTTGGCTAATGGTCTATCCCAACACTCGACTTCGCCACTAAGTTGGAGTATTTGTTTTATTCCAAGGGACCAGGCACCACCTTTACTTTCAAATCTGTCTGTGTCAAGGGCTAAGGTGGCCAGGGATTCTTTACCCATAAAGTTAAGCTTATTGAGGTGAAACCAGTATTTTGTTGCCAGGGCAAGCATATGAATTTACACTGGATAGCTTCCTAATTCCCCTCTGGTTGCTAGATTAGATGCCTTCCTGTGGACCCCCAGGATTGTTTTACAGGCTTTAATGTGGACATCTTCAGCAGGTGGTCTGTCACAACTTTCCAGGAGGTTATTCATGCTAGACGAAAATAGTCTCATAAAAATCTATTTCTCGAATTCTGAAGATTCAGCACTCAATCTATACACCAGAGGTATGTTTTAATCGATCCCCGCCATTTAAAAATTATAAAAAACAATTAATTAGTAGAAAAAAGTGTTTTAGTAAACCTCACCTCAATATGCATAAATGAAGCAACAGATCTGGGTCACGTGGTACTGTGACGACAATCACGATAAAGGACTATGAGACTCAACTGAGCTGCATGGTGCATACAGACGGAGAAGTTAAGGAAAGTTGTGTTGAACGGAGTTGAGGAATTTTCGTTATGCCTCGGTGTTTTGCCGTGTGATTCACCAAAATTGCAGCTCTCGTTGACAATCTTTCTTTGTCTGTGACGGTCTTCCGTGACTTACTTACTAACTTCGGTGACAGTAGTTGCGATGCTCTAGATCATGGTCACCTCAGGTGGTTTAGATCATATCAAGAGCTGGTAGTCTTTCAGATTAACTGTCATCAGTTGGCAAACTTACTGATTGCTGATGCATTTTAAATGCATTGTAGTTTACCAAAAGCTCGTTTACAACAAACCTGTTAATTATGCACCGCTGCACTTCCCAACCCAGGTAATAACAGGTATCAAAATCGTCTTGGTGGGCTTTCATATTTTTCAAAATATCTCATTTATTTCATGGGGTGATTTTATTGGTATTTGTAAATGACGTTTAATATCAATATTTAAACAATGGAGTTCAAACACCGTCGCGAACATTAATAAAAGTAATTGCTCTCAGGGTAACTTGAAGCATGCGTATGCCCAGGCATTATTTCCGTGGAAGAAAACGTGTTGAAGAACAAACAGAAAAAAAGAGCGGTATATTAAACAAAAAAATAGGAACTTCTGTACTAAAATGGTTCGTAATTCTAATTCGTTTATGCTTTGAGGATTTGTTTCTGAAGGTTATTTCATCTGAAGTATAAAATAATTTAAAAGATTTATCATTTTATACCTTGAAATACAAGTTCTGCGTCTGTACACAGAACTTTTTGCAAATTTGTATGCTTTGTCAAACCCAAAAACATGTAGCAGATCAAGGTAAAAGAGCATTGTTTGCTATAAGTAGCATGGGAAAATCGTTACTTGAATGTTTACTAAATGTGCAGTTTTACATACGTGAGTATAAAAAATCAAAAAATTCCAAGCACGCACAGGAAAATGTAGACTAACGCAAAACATCAAGAACAGCGTAATCTCAGCAAATGTGTCCCATATAGTAGCTTAATTTCCATTAATAATAAAATCATCATTTAAGTCAAAAATTTTCTGTCGATTTAATAAATGTTCTAATTTATCCAGAACGGTATATTTATTTAAGAGGAGGCTAACTGAAATATGGTTTTATTATTTGTTTATTTTGTATTTGAAAATTGCCCATGTCACCCTGTTAATTAGAAGGTCTAAGCTGGATCAAGTCCGTGCTAAAATTCCTATGCAGCTGTGCAGGAAAAATTCTTCCTTTGTTTCTCTAGCTCCTCAATAAACCCGGTGTTCAGATTTTACCTAGTACCCCCAGGTCTGCGGGAGCTGCTCTTTGAAACTAAAGCACAGGTAGATTTTTACCTGAGATAAATATCGCCAGCCATTTAACCCTCTAATTAAGAGGTAAAGGAAGTTCCAGTTCGATGGATGATTAAGATAGGACTTGTAAAGGTAACGGGCATTGTTTACCTCAGTTTAAGAAAAGTATGCAAGACTTTAATAAAATTAATTGAATTTCACAAATAACATGGCCCTCATATGCAAAAATCCACAGTACCCTTTACTCATTCAAATGCAGTGTTTTATACAACTTGGGATAACCATAATTAAATGCTCGTCAAAGAATAAACTAGACGGGAATGGTTTTACACAGCTTCATGAGGATTTAGATCCCTCGGGTAAGAGATTTGAAAGAGTATTAACTTTTATCAGAAGCCAGAGAAGTCATCTTACAGGTAGACAATGCAGCTCAGTTTGACAGCTAAGCACGCTCTGTTCTCCAGTGGCTCGATTGTCGTCATTGGAACACGTGACCACGTAGCTCATTAACTCCCAGGCCGAGCAAATCGGACGTTTTTTAAAGCCAAAAATTTACAAAATGAGCTTTTAATTTGTGTATTTGGATAAAGATATCGTTAGTTGGACATGTTTTCTGAAGAATATGTTCCGTTCAGGCCATTCTGACGGCAAGACGCAAATCCTTTATAGTCGAGTTGCCACTCCCATAGGCCCAATAGTCGAACCCTGCAATGTTCTTTCCTGTAAACTTTTTTTGCTGAAATGCATTCTTCAGGCCGAGAGAAGCAAAATTAGCTTGGTTGCTATTTCCCAGACCTTGAGCATTTTTAAATATGGCCGTCAATTTATGAGGAAAAATAGAAAAACGACCAAAAGTCGCCGGGTAAACTTTATTGACAGCTTTTTTGAACGTGTATCCTATCAGGAGAGCACAACAGTACTAGTGAATGAGCTTAATCGCGTACCACTTAGAAAAAAAAAATGGCCGTCAAAACATAAGGCAGAAAATGATAAAAGTTGCAGAATCAGTTTGTTTTTTTGCATATTTAGTTTTATTAAAACCATATCCCCTTTTTATATTTATGTTAATTATAATATTTTGTTAGTCATGACCCTAAACTCTTTGAATAAGCTTATCTGACAGTTCAATACCCCCAAGAGTCTGTTTTCTACTTCCCTGTGTCCCATAGTCAAAAACTTATTATGTTATTCCCTGAAATTTTTAAAAGAATTTAATACTTTGGGGTATAAAAAACAATTTAATTTGGACTTTCTTGGCAGTGGCCACATACGGAACATTGATCAATTTTCAAAATTCAAGATGGCCGTCAATAATATAAAAATATATTAAAGTATCATTATATTATGAATAAATAATTATGTTACATAGCAAAGAGCCAGGTTTAAAGTGCATGGCATTCCGCATTTCAAATGACCGCTAAAACATGCCCAAAAAGGTAAATAAAGCAGTTAAATTACGTTTTAAACTGGTAATGTGGGGTATAATATATATCAAACCCTTTTATTTATTGACAAAGTGCACTTGTAAGGTACAGTTATGCTAAGACTCTATAAAAGAGAATCATTGATAGGACTGACCATTACGTAAGTTCCCTTTTTAATACAAGCTTAATCTGGTGAAAAGTTTATCAAGGGCCAACGGGGGGTTCTGCAGGAATATGGGCACAGGGAGTCCAAAATATTAATCTGCAATCGGGACTCTTATATTTACATGTAGTCCAACCAAGTCCGTTGGTAGGGGGAGGGGAGTAATTTAAATTAATTTTTGTCAAAATATTAACCTTATTATTTTTTTCGTTTTTGTTTTTATATTGATCATAACTTAATATTTTGATTTTAAATCTTTATCATAATTTTTTCAGTACGTACATAAAATTTAGCTTTAAAACTTCCCATTCTTTTTATTGAGATTGACACGTGTAAGAATATTTCATCAGCATATAACAGCATTTCTAGTTTTTCTTATTACTGCACTTTTTTCACTTTACATTTTAAAGAGTCAATAAACAAAACATCTTATAAATCTTTTGGTTATATACTGACAGCCATTAAACCTCTGAGGCCATATTTTTCAAAATAATTGTTATTTTGAAGCTCTAAACTGGATTAGTTTCATATGAATCATTTGTTTAGGTCATTGGTGTACAGAACCAAAAATCTTAAGTTTCATGAATGGTTTCAAAACAAAAATGGCACCAGCGCAACACAAAGTCACTACGGTCAATAGCCGGTACGATCTCCGCTTGCTTCGATGCAGGCGGCGATCTGTTGGCGCATGATCGGGCAATAAATGTGGATGGGATGGTGTCGTGCGGAATCCTATTCCAGCCTTGTCGTAGTGCCTGGATCAGCTGCTGCCTTGGCCAACGGACGGCAAAGATATTAGTAGTACCACAAGTGTTCAATCGGATTCATATCCGGAGAATAGAAAGGCCGGGGTAGGACATCCACCGTTTGGACTCCATACCCTTGGATCATTTGTGCCGAATGTGAACGGGTCTTGTCCTGTTGGGAAACGATGATATCAGTTTTCTGCTGCATGAACGATCTATGTAGTGACGAGCAGTTACTGGTATGTTGCCACCAACGACCACCATCGGTTGACCGCCAGCAAGCGTCTACGCATAGTTGGGCTGCTGCTCCGGTTGTTGTTCCTGCCGGGTGCTTCTTGTGCTGTACGACTGGCATGGCGAAATTTGTCCCGCAGCTGATGCAACCTGATGTAGCGATCCTGGTCTGGAGTTGACACTCTCTCACCCTGGCTGCGGTATATCGCTAACAGAGCCTGGCATGTTGTGGCATTCAACCAGGTTCCTGATCGTGGGGTAGGAACAGCCCATATATTATAGCTCAACTCAGACCCCCCTCACAACCAGTGGCCAGAGATGTACGTTGTTCACATGAGAGACATGGCATGATTCCGTTCACTGGACCAACAACATGGGTGGCCTTTTTTGGGCCTTTATAGGCCTCCAAAACCAATCCTCAAAATGTGCAGATGCCCACTGATTATTGCTCAATGTGTATTTGGTCCATTTTCGCAAAAAAAGAAACTTAGCAACATGACAACTCATCATTATCTTAACTACCCGGGCACTAAGTCATCAATAAATCCACAATGAATAATTTCACTTACCCTACAAGTAGAAAAATGTATACATTCCTATCTCAAAGCTTCCATTATCTGTAAGTACATGTATATATTGGCACAACATTTCAAATACATGATGTCGATGGGTAGCCCTCGCATATCGCCGAACTATATCACGTTGTTAAGAATAACTGACCTCAGTGGGCCCTAACCGCTGGGTTTGTATACCCCTGCTTGGATCTTGATTATTTATAACAAAATTCATTATTAAACAACAAAAATGCCTTTCCCCATAGGTGTTAAAATATTTAAAAAGTTTACAAAAAAAAAAAAAAAAAAAAAGGATAAGAATAATCCAACCTGAAGAAAACTGTTTTTACGCCTTTTTTTATTTCAATATAATTTAGTTTACACATACTAGAATGATAATGCCTTTCATTAAATCATCCACAATGTAATATTTGATTTAAAATGAAAAACTAGTTGCCAGGACTGAGATATCCGCAATCAATGTTTGGTTTGATCATAGAGTAGCATTGACGGATATATTGGTTTTCGTTTTTCGTATCATTTAACCTAAAAATATGTTTTATTGTGTGCTTTGTCTTGAACGCAGGTATATCGTTTTTTACTTTATGTATGTATTTATATTTGTTCCAGTTAAAGTCTATTTCAGTTAAAAGCCTTGTAGTTTTACAGTTGTTTTTTTTTACCCTTCCATTATGCTTTGGAGGCCATTTTTATTAAAATAACTTGAAAAAATGAAATAAATGATCGCACTGTAAACATAAATATGCAATGATGAACAAAGGAGTGAAGCATTAATTTTTTGTTTTGACTGTATGGCTCTTGCTATTCATTTTACAAATTGACGGCCATCTTGAATTTTGAAAAATTATCAACATCTCGTACGTATCAACTGGCAAATATAGTCAAGCTTATAAGCTTCTCTAAGTTTTGTAACCCAGATGAAATAATTTCTTTTAAAAAAGGTTGCAAGATATAACATAGCAAGCTTTGGCTATGGGGCTCGTCGAAGTGGCAAATGGACTCTTAGGAGATGGCACCGTCTGCCACCGTCTGATTAATGTCAAATAAGCAGTTAATGAGAGTTTAGGATCATGACTAACAAATGATCATAATGGACATAAATAAAAAAGGCGGATATGTTTTTAATAAGGCTAAATTTGCAAAAAATTAACTTATTTTGCAGTGTTTTTTACTTTCTGCCATATAATTTGACGGCCATTTTGGTTTTTTTGCTATATGTAACGGGTTTAAGTGTATTCAATAGTACTGTTGTGCTATCCTGATAGGATACACGTCCAAAAAAGCTGTCAATAAAGTTTACCCGGCGACTTCTGGTCGTTTTTCTATTTTTCCTCATAAATTGACGGCCATATTTAAAAATGCTCAAGGTCTCAGAAATAGCAACCAAGCTAATTTTGCTTCTCTCGGCCTGAAGAATGCATTTCAGCAAAAAAAGTTTACAGGGAAAAACACTGCAGGGTTAGCGTTCTGGCTACTCGACTATTAGGATTAAAGGGGCCCATATTTCACAGCCGTAGCTAAGTATAGGGAGTATAAGGGTGGAAAAAAGTTTTCTGGCAATTGACGCTGGGCTAGAAAACAGCTGGTGGCGGATTTTAAAAAATGCTTTTTGTGCTTTGACTTTCAGTACTTCCATGGCTTTATTGAATTTTCCTGAAGGTGTGAATACCAAACCCAAGTAGCAATATTCTGGGCACATTTCTATCTTTTCGGCTCCTAGAGAAAAGGTTAGGTTATTCAGTAAGCGGCCAGGTTTGTTAAAAATCATTACTTTTGTTTTTTGTACATTTACTATCAGCTTCCAGGTTTTACAGTATTCAGCCAAACTATTGAGGGCAGCCTGAAGTCCAGCTGGGCTCTCTGATAATATAACGAGGTCATCCGCGTACATTAAACAACTAAGAGGTTTATCCCTTAGGTGAACAGGGTTGTATTTCTCATTGTTGCTGAACAGGTCGGGAATGTCCCTAATGAAAATGTTGAACAGTAAGGGACTGAGGACGCAGCCCTGTTTGACACCTACACTTGTATTGATGACGTTTGTCAGTCCCCCTGGTGTTTTTACAGTAAACTGGACAGATTTATACATATTACTTATTATATTTAGAAAGATATTTCCTACCCCTGCCAGCTGTAGTTTATATAATAGGGCATTTCTCCATACTGTATCGTAGGCGCTTGAAAAATCTACGAAACATACATATAGTTTATTTTTATCCATTTTATTGGAGTATTTATCGATGAGTGATTTGAGTACTAGCATATGGTCCACTTTACGTGCCCCTCTCATAAAGCCAATTTGGTTAATAGGGATCGTGCTATTTTTAGAAGAAAATGATGTGAGTCTATTATTTAGTATTTTGCAAAATAATTTACATAAGTTACTGGATACAGCTATCCCTCTATAATTTTTGGGGTCTTTTTTATCCCCTTTCTTGTGAATAACATTGAGCATACTCACTCTCCAGAGGGAGGGAAAGTTACCACTGGAGAAGATAGCATTGAACAGTTTAGTGATGGAAAAGGAAGTGCTCTGCACTGAACATGCAGTTGAATGTCATTAGTCCAAAATGAAATGTAAAACTAATTTAATGTTGCTTTACTGTACTTAAAGCAATAATAACTCTTCCTTTGAGATTCAAAATCCCGCAAGAAATTCATTGTAAACAACGCCTGGAAATATATTCTATTGCATTTTCCCACTAAAACGACTGTTATTGTAGTAAAACTAAAATCTGTGCTTGTCACTTGGGCTTTCGATCCCTTTTTTCGCGGTCGACAAGTGTATCCGTTGCCAATGACGTTTAGGTGTCACGCGGATTCTCGCGTCCATTCGAGACCAATATAACATGGCAGGAAACCCTCAGACGTAAGTTGCGAGTTTTTGTACAGTGCGTCGGATAACGAAAAGCCCTTAATTGCACACATTGTAGATATAAATGCATTTTGAGCAAAAAGACGAACATATCTTATAAATCTTATAATATTGTTATATAGTGTTGTTGTTGTCTGCTTTTCCCGCGGTTTTAAGTAGGTCACCAGAGAGGGCTCCGTCAGTTAAAATCTCTTAAGAGATTTTAACAAAAAACCGTACGTTTAGGAAAAAAAACCTGGATTAACTTTGAATGCAGGAATGGGGTCGTTGACCATTGGTAAGTACGGGAAAATTGCCGTTTTTTCTAGGAAAATCGTATTTTTGGCCAAAACGAAGAGTTATTATGACTTTAAGATGTTAACTGAAAAATATATTATATATGTTCAAGAAAAATAAGATAGCCCATGTGTTTTTGTATTTTATTGCCGTGTGCCAAGTTTGACAGTTATGGCCGATACCACTGTGTGAATTGCGCAATCCCTTCACCCCCCCCCCCCCCCAAATAAAAATCAGTTTTTAAAGTAGAAAGGTACAGTACCTAAACAACGCCTTCCTTTCTGTTGACGCCAAAGTCGTTGCGTACGCAAATATATCATTTTTAAACATATTAAAATATGTTATCGAGATAAATATATTTGAGATAAATATATTTGCCACTCTCCCAGGTGAGAAATCTGATCTATTTGCCAGAAGTACAGTCTTGCCCCCACCACGACATGAAAAACCCAGCTAGAGAGTGCACGTAATTGAGTAACTTTGATTTGTTGCCAAGTCTGCCTCTAGTTTTTAATATAAGAATTATATTCAATTGGTATTACACCTGAAAAACTCCTCAATTTGTCGTTAATCAGTTTCGAAATCTTAAACCATGACGTATCCAAATGATGAGAGTTTTCTAAGCAGTTATGACGTCTGAAAACTATTTTCCTGGGAATCTTGTCAGAGGAACGTATATAGGGCTGTCTGAATTTTCTTCGTAATCGGAAGCCCCCTGGCGTAAAGTTCACGTCTTTATAGAATTGATTTGTGGTAAAAAAAAATAATAAAAAAGTTTCATATGAAAATAGTTCGTGTCAATGGCACTTTGACCTCTCTTTTGCTTGCGAATATTTCTCTGAGAATAATCTTTTCGGTAAATTCGGTAACAAGGTTTGTGGAGGGGGTGAGAATACACAGTGTATTGTCTCGAGATGTCAAAGGAGACGAGGCAATAAAACATTTCTACGCCTATAATATTTAAAATTATTTTGTATTTTTAAGTTATTGACGTTAAGCCAAACAATGTTAGACAGAAATGGAGGGGGGGGGGGGGCAGGTGAGTAGAAGAAATTAGCTGTACATGTAAAAGAGGTCTGTGGGATGCCAACTGCCCCCTTCTCCTTCTACAGAGATTTATTCCAATCTGTCTCATATGGGTACAGATCTGCTCCTCTTACCTCCCCTTCAGCACTTGTCTTAGCCTACGAGATTGAATGCCTTCCACACTATGACTGCAGATGTAATGTGAACAGTTGAACTGATCAAATAAATATCTGTAGATATATTACCATATTTCATTTGCATTGTTATCTTTATGTTTCATATCTTGACTCCAAGGAGTTTTAAGAATAAAGAAATGTTTCTGACTTGGAGGAAAAAATGCTTTTACCAGGAAATCGAGCTTGCCACAGTTTGCTACTTTGTGTATCAATATATTAATAGTTTTAAAACGAGTTGTCAAGAACGTTTACCACAACAAGAATCATTGCCTATCACCAGAGATTTCTCTTGTTGTTGAGAGCCCCCTGGTGGAGGGTAGAAAATTGATATGAACTAAACTCACGCTTTCGCAGTGATGACGATCCATTACGTTATGTAGTTTCATTAAGTAAAATGCACTTGAGCTTTTTTAACGTCTTAGAATCCAAAATGAGAGCGTTTTTTATTCTTCGTTGCTACTGTTGTGTCAAGAAGTTTGCAATTTTGTCATTTTTAAATGATTTTCTTCTAAAAAGCAGACGACATTGTGCCCAGTTTTCCGGATGAAGTCCACCTAAGTGTCGTCTGCTGCAGTTGGATCCAGTAACGAGCTGTGAATTGTTTTGGGAAATCAAGAGAATTAAAGCAGTTAAACAGACTTTGGCAAGCAATCAATCTATCAAATAAATAAATAATTCAGAACGCATTTAGATTAACTCACTAAAAGTGGATTACCCAAGACTACACTCACCTTTCAGACAGGGACACTAATTGTAAGGAGCGATGGTCGTGGAAATTGTACTCATTACTTGAGTTTGTCTTGCTTCCTGTGTACGTGGCACACATTCACCACTTACGAAGGGAATGCAAGGCACGACGAAAGTAGTGCCCTTTTGCGTCAGTTTTGCTTCACTCTTGCCTCACACGTTTGTGGTGATGTACGGCGAACGTCAGTTTTGTTTCCTGTCCTCCTCTTCTTTCTTCTTCCTCCTCCCTTTTTTTCTGCTCTGTAAGCCTCTTTCTCTTACCTTTTGGAGGAATATTAGAAACTAAATTGAGCAAACATTTGAAAATTTTGAAAATTGTTGTCCACGTTACATCGTCGACGTTCATATAAAAACACGAGCGTGCGTCGCACGGCTTTTATACACCAGGCGTGGGGGTGACACACGTGCTATTGACGCCAAAGTCGTCATTCCCAGTGTACTCTCGTCTTTGTTCGTTAGTTGTGAGGGCGTGCGCCTTACTCAACACGCAAACGGTACTTGTTCCTTCATTGCTTGCGACGCGCGTCTTGCACAACTCGCGTCTTTCATGCTCACTCCGTGCGAGGGGAGCAAATTACGGTTGCGGTCTCGCTGTTCGCAGGCTATTCGTAGAATCTTTTGGACATGTCCAACATTCTCCATACGTACTTACGGGCTGTCTGCGAACTCGAAATATCGTAAGAAGGACTTGCGGAGGACGTGAGATTCTGCACTAAATTTAAACGTAAACAGCCCGTAAGAGCTCGTACGGCCGGTTGTAACCGAGGCTTAACTTCCGATTCCTAGCTGAATTTTGTCGGCTGTTCAATTATATTGAATAATATTGTCAAAACAGTTATTTTGGAGATGCCGGGGATTGAACCCGGGGCCTCACACATGCAAAGCGTGCGCTCTACCACTGAGCTACATCCCCGCACGATACCATATACGACGCATATATCAATTATTTGATAATTACACATTCAGCAAATACATATGTGCAAAAAAACATCACAATATGGTTTCTGTTGAAGCTTAAAAGTGTAATTTTTAAAAAAAATATCAATCTATCAAATAAATAAGTAATGGTTCCACTTAAATTTGCCTTTCCTTACACCTGCACGTACATGGAGCGAACATACATGTACACTGTATGGATAATGGTTAATGAATCCATTTTTACATTCAAAGTTAGACCCTGTTTTTATACTTAAAGGTTTGTCGTTTTGTTATAAAATCTAAACAGAGTGTAGCCATCAGTGGAGGTCACGTGGTCTAAAAAACGAGCTCAGATATCAGAATAATAGCTATAACAGCCGGCTTTGTTGTACAGCAGAATGTATTATATATCTACGAGTTGTTCACAATGTTTTTATTTTGAAATGTAGCTAGATCTCATACGAAGAAGTATTATCCCTGTAATTTATTACCACCATGTAAAAATCGCAAACATAATTCACATAGTAAAATCACATAACAAAATCGTTCTATTATAAATAATAAAATCATTATAAAATGTGTTCAGTTTAAACTATAGGACAGACAGGTATCAAAAATTTTTAGAAAGCTTCAGTTAAAAGTATATTACCCGAGACTACACTCCCCTGTACACGTCCGGATGCACAGCTTAAGGAAGACGGGGTATGTTGACACGTTCTGAACGCAGGCCAAATTACATAATGTCAGTAAGACCGTATTCAGATTCACTCATCACACTAACTGGATAGGTCAAACTCTGCGGGGAAATTCACGCTAAAGTGCAATCAGTGGAATCAGCTTAATTGTCTGACACACCTCCTCGAGCAGCTAGAGAGTAACTATTGTGTGATAACTAACCTGATTCCACTGATTGCACTTAAACGAGAATCCCCAGAAGAGTTGGATCAATTCAGCTACTGCGACATGTGAATCTGAATGCGACATAAACGGAACGAAGATAAGCTTACTTAAAACTTTGACCTTTTGATGTTTGCGGGTCAAAAACTTACCAGGCTCATACCCCTGTATATTGCACGGGTGCCGCATATGAATTCTTTATGACCTGAGAGACAACATGGAAGACAGCCCTGATGATCAGTTTATGCGACGTGCGATAGAGCTGAGCGCACGTGGCGCCACGTTGGGGGACGGAGAACCTTTTGCTGCAGTGATTGTGAAGGACGGCGAGATCATAGGTGAGTGTCTACTGGGTATATATAAGACAGGAGATCTTATATAAGTATAGACCTATATATAAGGCAGGAGATCATACATGAATATGAGTGTCTATATATATTAGACAGGAGATAACCCTGACTGGGCTAAAACAAAATAACGTTTATATTTTCTGCAGGAGAAGGTTGGAACCACATCATAGTGGACCATGACCCCTCCGCTCACGGCGAGGTAGTGGCCATCAGAAACACGTGCAGGAAGTTGAAGACACGTGACCTGACCGGATGTGACATCTACACCAGTTGTGAGCCGTGCGCCATGTGTGCTGCCTTGATTGCTATGACCGGGTTTGTATAGCTGTTTTCTCACAGTTACTGATAATTTAATACTTTAATTATAAAGCTCCAAAAGTGTTCTTTTCTTCATATTGTCTTGACACTTATATAATTACTTATTGCTCATGTTTTATCTCCAGAATTCAGCGGATATTCTATGATACCAACTTGTAGGCAATGACGTCTCACCTGGCTATTTTTCTTATTTTATCTCCAGAATTCAGGGGATATTCTATGGTACCACCTTGGAGGCAGTGAAGTCTCACTTAGCTATTGTTCTTATTTTATCTCCAGAATACAGCGAATATTCTATGGCACCACTTTGGAGGCAGTGAAGCCTCACTTCAGCGTTGATTACACTGCAACATACCAGAATCTTCATCTTCCTGTACATCAGCGACATCTACCGGCAAGACAACTACTAGCCGAGGAAGCGTACGCGGCAGTCAGTCATACTTTTCCTATAAAAGAGATGCCGGACGCGGACGTTTGACATTTTTTTTTCAAAAATTAAAAAGGTTAATAAATATGCTCATAGTCCAGTATGATTTCATCATATTACAATGTGCCATGGAACACATTGTAATTTGGACTAGCGAATAAGGGGATAACAACTGTTCGCAATTTAGCCATATTTTACTATAAATGCATTATAAGCAGCTCATCGAAATATAATAAATTCCATTGTACCACCAAAAACAGTGGTTAATGCAATTAATCTAGAATTTGTGCTTGCCATCACATCACGTGATGGCTACACTTTGTAATAATCTCTTAAGAGAATATTACAGAAAAAAAAAAAAAAAAAAAAAAACGGGACTAATTTTGAATGTGGGAATGGAAACAGTGGATTTGAGGGGGTACCTCTTATAAATTTTACTAAATGGTTTAAATGTGTATATTTTCACCACTATTTTGCATTTTTTTTTAAACATTAATAATGTTAGACACGGTATCTGTAATAAAAAGCACTATTTTTAACAATTCATAGCTGTGAGGTGATCATTTGTAAATAAAAGTACATGGAAATGGGGGTGCAGGGACCACCTTTTTGACGAGTGTTGTATACGCTATACCATACAGTGTCTATAACGTACAGAGGCTTATACTGTACTGAGGTCACGAACAAAGGGTGTTTTATCCGCGGTTATGTATCAGCACCTCACCTTGAATTAAGATAGTTTCCATAGTGTGACCTTGGTGTGACCTTGGTGACATTCAATACTGCTGACCTACATTAAGGCCTCTATCACATTTCTCTTTATTTGACTTGTGTTCTAGACAAAATGGGTGACGCTGGTGACGAGCAGTTTATGCAGCGTGCTATAGAGTTAAGTCTTCACGCCGCGGTCTGCGGTGACGGAATACCCTTTGCTGCGGTCATTGTTCAGGACGGCCAGATTATAGGTAGGTGCTGGTCATGACTTACCGTAACTAACAACTCATAGCTGGAAGGTAGTAGGGAATACTGCATTTCTAAGCTTTATTCATTCTGTTAGAAGACTGAAGTTGACTTATACGGAGGTCTTAAATGTGTACAATCATTGACTTAATTTGTCTGGGGTCCCCTCGTGGAGAGGTTCCCCTCGACGCTGGGACATTTTGTAAGTTCACCAGGAAGTGATTTTTAAAAATGGTCGAATGCCACTCACTCTCGGTCATTTGATAAGCGGCAAATTCCTTAATGGCCGCATTCAGAACAGTGGACTAACTGGTCCGCGGGCCAAATATGGCGGCACACTAAAACATTACCATCTAATCCGCTAATGGACACTGAACAGATTTCCCATAGGGAGGTATTCAATTGGGTCGGCCATATTTGACCCTCGGCTTAGTTAGTCCACTGTTTTGAATACGATCCGTCATAAAGACTTGAAAGCATCCAGACTAGACAAAAGTCTGGAACCTTATTTATTCATTTATTTATTTTCATTTGATTTCTATTACAATTTTTCGATAAAAGATCATTATGTATGATCGATATTTTTTAACTGTCATTTTCTCCTTCAGGTGAAGGTTGGAATCGTACAATAGTGGACCATGACCCCTCCGCTCACGGCGAGGTAGTGGCCATCAGAAACACGTGCAGGAAGTTGAAGACACGTGACCTGACTGGATGTGACATCTACACCAGCTGTGAGCCGTGCACCATGTGTGCCGCCTTGATTGCCTTCACACGGTACGTATGGGTGAACAAAAAAGAAGAAATGAAATAACTTACTCATGTCATTGGGAATGAGTATTGTAGTTATCACAATTGTGACAATTTGAATTTGGTAATCATGTTCAAACACGCGTTGTGTTTCCCCGTTTACATTGAATTATCATTATGCAAATCGCTGTAACAAAGGCACCATCAGAAATCTAAAAAGTACCATTAGAAATAACTTCACAGATTGTGAGTCAAGTAGACAACACAATTTGGTCAAATCATATTGCATAAATTGTCAAAAACGTACCTTGGAGATGCCGGGGATTGAACCCGGGGCCTCACACATGCAAAGCGTGCGCTCTACCACTGAGCTACATCCCCGCACGCATCTGTGATGTACACATATTGATAATAGTTTATTCAGCAAATACATATGTGTAATAGAAATCATACATCACAAATTGGTTTCTGTTGAGGTCTTAAGTGAAATTTAAAACTGTTAGAATGAATATTAATATTTGAAAAAAAAACTGATTGAAAAGACAGTTGAATCAAATTTGGGTTAAACATACAGTATATAAATCCATACAAAATACATATACAGGCACTACCGAGTAGACAGTGGTGGGTTTAGGGGGTAGGGGATGTTGGGGGAGGGGACTAATAGGCCTATTGCCCTTGTGATATAAGAATTTTAAAGAGCTGAAGCATAGTTCTAAACTGCATTGAATTGCATCGTTTGCCCAAAACACCGAATCCCACACCAGGAGGCAAGGGTCGGCTTCGCATCCGAGGCCTATCATTCATAATAAAATGGACCCCCACCACCAGTTTCAAATAATCCTGGATCCGCTCTTGGTGCATACTGTACTGAGTACTTATTTTCATCAACTTTTTTATTCGGACTGAAATATCTTCTATCATTTAAATGTTATTTTGTGATTAACTTCAGTTGGTTTTCATAATTTGATCGCAGTTAAATTGTGTCATTTTTCAGAATTGAACGAATATTTTTCGGCACGACGTTAGAAGCCATAATACCTCACTTCGACCTTGACCTCACGGGACTTTGCCGCGACCTTCACCTACCCATCTTGGAGCGCCATCTACCGGCAAAACAACTCATGGCCGTTGAAGCATACAAGGCTGTGAATGACACATTCCCCAAGAAAGACGAAGAGCAAGAGATAATGTTCCATAATTGAATGTTTTGTTATCTATTAATTTTATTATTTTGCTACAGAAAAAAAAACACGATGAGTTACAATAAACATTAATTATCTGTTTCAAAAATAAAATTGAATGAATTTAAAGTCGAATTAATTTTTTTTAAACATATATGAGTATAGAACAAAAATTTCACGACTGTCTAAATTTAAATTTAAATCTTAATTTTTACCATGTCTTTACATTACGCAAAGAGCCGTTAATGGTAACGCTTGTTCCGGTGTAACATGAAAATCTGACTCCCATGAAAATGTGACTCCCCAGTCAGATTTTCATTATGAAAATGTGACTCCCCAGTCAGATTTTCATAATGAAAATGTGACTCCCCCCATGAAAATTTGACTCCCCCTCCACAAAACTTTATAAATCTTATTTTATTTTGGGTATATGTCTGTGATCTTGTAGTATGTAAAATGGAGGATACATTGGCACATTTTTTGTAGTTTGCAGTGAAAAGTTTAATGAAAAAATAAGAAAATTAAAAATTTGCACATAATGAAAATCTGACTCCCCCATGAAAATTTGACTCCCCCTCCACAAAACTTCAAAAAACTTAATTTATTTTGAGTATATGTCTGTGATCTTGTAGAATGTAAAATGGAGGATACATTGGCACATTTTTTGTAGTTTGAAGGTGAAAATTTTAATGAAAAAATAAGAAAATTAAAAATGAGCACATAATGAAAATCTGACTCCCCCATGAAAATTTGACTCCCCCATCATAAAACTTCATAAATCTTATTTTATTTAGGGTATATGACTGTAATCTTGTAGTATGTAAAAAGGAGGATAGATTGGCACATTTTTTTGTAGTTTGCAGTGAAAATTGTAATGAAAAAATAAGAAAATTAAAAATGTGCACATAATGAAAATCTGACTCCCCCATGAAAAATTGCCCCCCCCCCCCACCCCCCATCAAAAAACTTTATAAATCTTATTTTATTTTGAGTATATGACTGTGATCTTGTAGTATGGAAAAAGGATATACTGTCAATCAAGCAATAACCACAGGTATTTCAGTGCTCCAGGCCTTACCCATGGTAATTGTTTAATTGCAGTTAGGTAGCTGCCAGGGCTGTGACATGTTTGGTGGTAGCCTTGTGATCTGAAGTTGATTGCAATCAAGCAATGACCACAGGCATTTCATATAGCTTAGTGTGCAGAGATATCATTATATATACAACGAAAAGTATGTGGAAAATAGTGATATAATGACTGAATAAAAAATAATTGTCCTTTTCATGGGTGTAAAATAAATATTATACTGAATTTCTCACTATTTTTAAATTTCAAACACTTATTGCAAACATTTTTACCCACAAAATTTAAATATTCCACATCTGTTCTCCATAAGAAAACTAAAAAGTAGAAACATTTAAGTGTGTGCTAAATATGAAATAAGTGCTTTTAACTAGGGGAGTCAAAATCCTACGGGTACAAGAATGCAAATTTATTATCCATTTTTCATTTATTTTCACGCAGTATTTTACCATAAAACTTTTTAATATTTCCAATAAAGTATTTCATAAAGTATCATAAAAGAAAAGTTGTCAGAATGATCATCAAACATCAAATAGCTTTTTATAGGGGAGCCATCGGGTGTTAGAAAACAAATTCTTAATTTTTCTTATTTTCATGTGTTTTATTACTTTTTTTCTCTCAATTTTTTAACCATGTGCACATTTTCAATTTTCTTATTTTTTCATTAAAATTTTCACTGCAAACTACAAAAAAAATGTGCCAATGTATCATCCATTTTCCTTACTACAAGATCACAGTCATATACTCAAAATAAAATAAGATTTAAGAAGTTTTGTGGAGGGGGAGTAATATTTTCATGGGGGAGTCAGATTTTCATTATGTGCACATTTTTAATTTTCTCATTTTTTCATTAAAATTTTCACTGCAAACTACAAAAAATGTGCCAATGTATCAACCATTTTACATGCTACAGGATCACAGTCATATACTCAAAATAAAATAAGATTTATGAAGTTTTGTGGCGGGGGAGTCAAATTTTCATGGGGGAGTCAGATTTTCATTATGTGCACATTTTTAATTTTCTTATTTGTTCATTAAAATTCTCACTGCAAACTACAAAAAATGTCCCAATGTATCAACCATTTTACATTCTACAAGATCACAGTCATATACTAAATTAATTAGAGATTAATGAATGTTTTTTTGAAGGGGAGTCAAATTTTCATAGGGGAACCACATTTTCATTATGTGCACATTTTTAATTTTTCTTTTTTTTATGAAAATTTTCACCTGCAAACTACAAAAAAGTGCCAATGTATCATCCATTATGCATACTACAAAATCATAGTCATTTACTGAAATAAAATGAGATTAATGAATGTTTTTTGGGGGGAGTCAAAATTTCATAGGGGGAGTCACATTTTCATTATGAAAATCTGACTGGGGAGTCACATTTTAGGGGAGTCAGATTTTCATGGTACACCGGAAACGTTTGGTAAAGTATGGTCCAGGTCACTCAGTTTTAATTTTTATACCGCGTTTATATTTTGTAGTTGTTCAGTCATGGTAAATTAGACATGGCGTAAGGAGGGGCTTTGCGTCACGGCTAAAGTATGTTCCCCAAAACAATTGTCAAAACGTTTTATTTTCTTTAAATACTTGCATTTGGTGTTTTCTGTTGCTGACCGAAAAAAAATATATATTGTGATTCCATGACAGATTGTCATTTTTGATATAATATTTGGATCACAAGGAGAAAATAATTTATTTAATGCTTTTTTTTTATTCAGTAACAAGCGACATAAAGACGCTAAAAAACAATTGACTGATCTATAAAGAAGATATTTTCAACAGGTCTAATAAAAGGCAACTATAAAAGCCCTTGGAGACCCCGAAACTAATGCATGCAGCGATTTTAAAAATAGCTGATAAATTAAAGAACTACGCATCTAGAAACTAAAGGCAAATGAGGCCACAGACCACATATTGTATCAAACCAACAACACTTACTTTTTCGCGCTGAGAAAACTATACGACATTGGTCAAAAAGGTTGTCCCACCCCCATTTCCATGTACTTTTATTTACAAATGATCACCTCACAGCTGTGAACTGTTAGAAATAGTGCTTTTTATTACGGATACCGTGTCTAACATGATTAATGGTTTAAAAAAATACAAAATAGTGGTGAAAATATACACATTTTATACCATTTAGTAAAATTTATAAGGGGTACCCCCTCAAATCGACTGTTTCACTGTGACTTCTACAGATTTAAAGAAATGTCTATAAAATTGAAAAGACACCATCAAATGTCACCAAATTCACACACAATTAGCATTAGGGTGTGCTCGTTAAAGATCACGTGCCTAACAGCGTGTGCGTCTACCGCGTACTGCAATGGGGAATACCCGCTTTAAGGGTATGCCGCTAGATGGCGTGGGGGTGAAAGCAGTCCTTCTAAAGTCTCGCACAATCTCGCTCAATGCTTTACACCAGAGTTTAACATGGAGCGTGTGCACGCGTCGCTGACAGTGAACCAACTCAAACGCAATTTACTTGAATGTGGTGCCATAACATCTGGATGAAAATGTGAATTGACTGAAAGGTATGTGTTTTCTTTTCATTTAGTGCTTGAAAAACACGAATGCTAACTATTTTCCTTGAAAAAATGAAAAATTAGTCGAGGTGTGTGTGTCAAATCTGACATGTTATGTACATGTAGACTACATGTTATGTACGAGTAGGCTTACGCTCATATTTTGTTTAAGTAGCACGAAAGACAAAGATTTTTTATACTTAATAAATGAACTCATTTATTTTCTTTATAAGGTTACCCAAAGAAGGCCCATATATTGGGGGCAAAGCCTGAAGCTGTCGATTTCAGGACTCCAGGACAGTCAACTTCAAGAGCAGGATAAAATGATTACTTCAGGAATCTTACCTATCACTTCACATCAGCGGTAAAGATTGATGTAGCCACCAGTTATGCCTACCCTAAAGCTGACTTACAGGCGGCTGTGATGGACAACAACTATTTCCAAGTGCCATGAAAGAATAAAGCATGGATAGAGGGGATGATGTAAGTGAAAACAGAGGTCTTTGAGAATCGGGCCCAAATATCAAACTAGGTGATGTGTGACATCATAGAATTATAATATTGTATCTAAACTATTTAATGCTGTAACCATCTACTATGCTTTAATGGGATATGAATATTTCAGGTTGAGGAACAACCAGCGAACACTGAGCATAGCAAGTTATAACCCAGATAGCAATGAGCGGTCGGGCCGACGTCGGCATTGGTCGGCACGGTCGCGGTCGGCAGTCGTTGTCGGGCCGACGTCGGGCCACTACTAGTGACCCGACGTCGGGCCGACGACTGCTTCACGCCGTTGGCCCGACGTCGGTATAACGGTGGCTCGTCAGCTTGACGGTTATTTCATATTTTCCGTATTTTGCATCAAATTGTTAGGTAAGTATTTACTTTAAAGTGTTTATGTTTTTCGTACTATAGGTGGAGGTTTATATGTTGTATATGAATTAACGAAAACAAGCAAATCTGTCAATAATTTGTTAGTCGTAGCTGCAGGCAGTTGGCGCGCTGCATGCCACCTTTGAACCAACGTCGGGGCGACGTTGGGTTTCCGGCGGCCAAAAAGATTTTCCCGCTCAAATTCTTTTATGCTTTGAAAGACATTTCAATTACCACATTTCATGTATAGGCAATTTATAAATGTGAATGAGCAACGTTCTAGTACTTTTTTTGTACTTAGGAGTATATATTGTTTATATTTTCTCTAGTTGAATTTGAAATGCTTATATAATAGGGGTATATAGCAAGGCTGCATGATACTAACATGTAAACTTATAATGTCAGCATGGGTTTAACACTGGATAAACCTTATGGCATACATTCCAAACTGAGTTTAGCATTAAGGGGTATAATGTCCACTCAGATTTTTACAGGTTTTCTGTTCAAAAATGGACCTCAGTAGGCTAACCTAAAATATCCAGAGGTGGTTCTTTTAGGGAGGGGGGGGGGGGGGGCAAGTTTAAATTGAATTTTTTTCTAGATGTTTAGTCAAATACCCACAGGGTATGATATAATCATGTTTCTTTTTTGGTTTAGGCTCATAATTAGACAAGGCATTTTGTGCACATTACAAAGCCACACTTAATATGTATCTCATATTTCTCTTATAGTCTTCCATCATGCATTACTACCTATTTGTGGCCTGTGTTGAGCAGTCAATCCTCACAAGAAAACACACTTGAAAGGTATGTGTGTATATAGTTAAAGTGCTTCAGTGTCTCATTGCCATGGTAAGATGCAGTAGTTTAACTTATATCATCCCTATCAATGGATTAAGTAGTAAACAACTAAGAAATTAATTTAGCCTACTTCTTGCCTGCGACTCTCTTCTGGAATTTAGTACATTATTCTTCTTAAAATATATGTAAGTGACAGGGATGGGGGTAGGAGGAGGAGGCTGGAGAAGAAGAAGGGTAATATATTTAGCAGAGTAACCACTTCCCTGGAAAATAATTACATTATTTCGTCTATATTTCAAAGTATACATTAACAACTTCATTTCAATATGCAACATTACGAATAAGCGCGGGTGGATTGGATGCGAACTAGGAAATAAGTCATTAGAAGACAACTGAAACCAACGGTTCAATAATACGATAGAGAAACATGGATTGTTGATTCGTTGCGGCCAAAATCAAGCGTACAAAACTAACCTGTCTGTCCCTGACCTCATAAAGTTTAGAACAATTCACATCGCAAATAGAAAAAATAATAGTTAGAGAAATGTGGATCAGTATCATGCTAGATTCCTTAAGCTTGGTTTCAGTTGTCTTCTTAGCCGTTTTTTATTTTGCATATCAGTGAAATAACATATGATATTAACGGTGAATTTTGTATGTTTTATTAGATTAAGTGTGAGTTTTTATATTTTTTCTGTTCTCTTCACAGAGAGAGAAGCAGCCCAGGCGCCGCAGCAGAGTTCCTCAGATGAATCTTAGTCATCATCATCATTCCTCTTCGTCCCGTGTGGGAATTAAGGCCACAGTCACTTCTTTCCAGCGTAGTGTCGTAGTCAAAGATATGCTGCAAATCCTGCGACTCACAGAGCGTCATCTATTTGATATGATGTTAACAATGCCATCAAATGTACGTCGGGGAAACGAGGCAGAAATTAAAAGACAGAATTTGTATATTTGTATATAAACAACAAAAACCTCTTCGTGCCTGTGGGACAACACAACACTCAGCTAAAGACATCACCGTCACCGTCTTAAAAGGAAACGACACTAGGCAAAGACGGATCGTCGTACAGAAATGTATTAGAACACTAGACACCTTGAATAATGGACTCAGTAGGGACAATAGTTTCTTAAATGAATATTGATTTTTTATATGTTACGTTTAGCGTTTAGGACGCTTTTGCAGCATCGCGTGCCTTTAACACATCATCGACGCCACATACCCCAGGAGTTTTTCTTCACCATTTTTTAATGTCTCTGAAGAAGGCCTAGGGACCGAAAGCTTGGATTATATATGACATCTGTAAAGTAGATCTTTAGAGATGCATCAGTAATAATATTTATTTTCAATAACTAATTGAATTATCGTTATTAACTCACTCAGATTTATAAAGATGTTTCTTCACAAAACATGATTCACGTTGTTATTATTATTATCTTTTAGGCCAACGGGACTTTTTCACTTCAGTGAGAGGGTTATTACGAAGAAACGCCGCTGCTACCCTATTGCCAACGTTCGCCAATTGATTC
The DNA here is from genome assembly GCF_051362555.1 of Lingula anatina. NCBI lineage: Eukaryota > Metazoa > Brachiopoda > Lingulata > Lingulida > Lingulidae > Lingula > Lingula anatina. Next base: position 24,925,395 of record NC_141771.1, read on the forward strand.
ATAGCTGGCTGACCATGGAGAGTCCATAATAACATTGGCTAATTAAAGAACGGCATTATTTGCATAACGGTGGTAAAACGATGGTTAACGACGTTGGCGCGAAGTTGGCAAGAAGGTGGCACCGTTGGCATAACAGCGGCTAACCGCCGATAGTAATAGCTCATAACGACGTTGGCCCAACGTTGGCGCGACGTCGGCAAAAGGTCGGCATTATATATAGTGGCTGACCGCCGGTTATCGATAATAACGTTGGCCCGACGTTGGCGCGACGTCGGCAAAAGGTCGGCATAACAGCGGCTAACCGCCGATAGTAATAGCTCATAACGACGTTGGCCCGACGTTGGCGCGAAGTTGGCAAATTGTCGGCATGACAGCGGCTGACCGCCGTTTATCCATAATGACGTCGGCCCAGCGTCGGTGCGACGTTGGCAAAAGGGTGGCAGACCACCGGTGGGCCGACGGCGGGCCGCCGGACACGCCGACTTCGAACCGACGTCGCCTGCCAACGTTGGCCCGACGGAGGCAAAGTCGTCGGGCCGACGTTGGCGCGACCACTCTTTGCTATCTGGGAACAAGGAAAGAGCGCAATCTGACACAAGGAGAGACAATGGCGGATCACTGCTTCCAGATTTGGAGAGATAATTGCAGCTACAGAGAAGAAGTATATAAACAAAATGTATGAATCATTGTTGTGTCCAAAACCATTCCAGACACATGACAGTCGGACCCGGACCTGATTTCCCCTTTTGGAATGTGTATCTCGTGCACGAATTTGGGCCTAAAGAAAACCCGCAAATACTATACTCAGTTAGAAGGCCAGATGTTCATTACAAATCGCCCATTCTGCTATTTTGTTGTGTTTACATTCAAAGATCTGTTTGTGGGGTTGATTCATTCTGACACTGGATATTTTTTTACATGTATTTTGCCCAGGATAACTTTTTTTAATGAAAAACACTATAGGAAGTATGTGTCAGCTAGTTTATAGAAAGTACCCCTGTATGAGATGGTTTTAGCTGAAATCACAATTTTGAAGTGCAATTTTAAAAAAATGTTTTAACTAAAATGAAATAATTTGGTGGTGCTATATTCTTTACAAAAAGTACTTGCCTGTTGATGCTGTTTTTAATAATATTTAACTGTAATGAAAAAAACCTATTATGCTATTTTGTAAAATATTTTTAGTGGGATGAAATAATTTGATAGTTGTATTTACAGCAAATTGTTTTTTTTTTTTTTTTTGCTTTTTAAAGAATTTTCAAAGTGATGACATAATGTGGTGGTTCTATTCAAGTAAAATAATTCATAAGTACTATTTTGTAAAAAGGAACAAAAAACTGTGTTCGTTTGTAAAATGTTTGCTTTATTTAATTTTTATTTCTTAAACTGTTACAAAAAGTTTCCCGTACCTACAGTAATCCATTGGCTGAGAAATTGCAGCTATACATTCAGGAAAGTAATAGCACAAATAAATTATCTAAGTATTACATGGTTTCATGGTTTTTACTATGGACTGAATAATTATTTTGTTTAAATAAAATATTTGGTTTTGCTACTTTTTAATGAATTTTCAGAGCGATGAAATAATATGGTGTTTCTACTCAAGTAAAACAAGTAAAACTTGTAAAAAAAAAAACAACAAAAACTGTTCATTTATAAAATGTTTTCTTTCTTTAAATTTTATTTCTTGAACTGTTACAAAAAGATTTCCAAACCTGCATTATTCCATTGGCTGAGAAATTGCATCTATACATGTACAAATAAATTATCTAACTATACCTAGTTTTATGATTCTTACGATGTACTGAATTATTATTTTAAATAAAACTAATTATTTAATTAACATTACCGGTCATGCTCAATACATCAATAAAAAAGGATATTACTTAATAACACAACCTTATACGGGTAGTAGGCTACCGGCACTTATGTATATTTACTGACAACTCTTCTGAAGTTGCGGACATAAGAAAACGCACTTTGATAAATCATACTTCCTAGGGGTACTTTCTTGCTATGGAGCTCTCTTTCCAAAACTTTATAAGTTTTGCCAAGATCAATTAACCTTTTTCCGTGTATTCTTTTTGAGGCAACTCGTCTATCTTTAGGGGCCTAATTACTGTGCCTGGGTCAAGTTGTAACTGTCCCTTTAACATGCAAGGTGTGTTGACATGGGCAACCCTTCACTTCAAACGAAGCCCTGAATCCTCAGGAAAATTATGCCCACCTTGCCGACTTTAACATTCAGGTACACAACAATACTGAGGCAAGTTTATTAAGGCCAGTGCCACAGTCCAACACATGTTATTTCCAAAATGGCGACTGTGGAATGACTGAATTCACACTAGCGACACCTGGTGCCAAGCGGGCTGGTATCCCCCATTATCTCCTGTAGATGGCGCGACAAGCCTTCAACATGGGTAACAATTCTGTTATGTGGGATATTGTCCCATTCATCCTAAAGAGCGTGGCGGAATTGGTCAAGATTCTTTAGAAATTGATTCTCCTCTGCAATGCACATTCCAATTTATGCCACAGGTGCTCAGTAGGATTAATATCAGGACTCAAAGACGGTTGTCCCATCCTCAGAGCCCTGTGTTTCTGCAACAAATCGTTTGCCAGACGAGAGTTGTGAGCAAGTGCGTTGTCATAACGAAGCCAGTAGCATCCCTGAAGTCACCTTTTGCAAATGGAGTGAGATTTCTGTTGCGAATGTTACATTAAAATGCCCCTGTTACGTTTTGTTCCAAAAGGAACAATGTACTAATACCATGGGCTTGGAATGTTCTCCAAATGCGGATTGATCTAACACCTCAGGCGATATTACCCTACACACACCCTTCCGAGAGGCATTTTTTAACATGTCTATGGACCCTCTTTGACCATCGATGGGATACAAGAAATAATTTGATTCTACATCAAAATCGACTTTCTTCCAGTGATGGATGGCCAGGTTCAGGTGCCTGTGGGATCACTGAACGTAGCATTCTCAGCTGATATCTCATTCCATCTTCAAGAACTGACTTTGGGGTTAACTTCAGGTTTTATCATGACTTCACACTTGCGCACACCTCTCGCCTGGCAAGTGTTTGTTGAAGAAACACAATGGTCTAACAATGGAACCACCATCTTTGAGCCCTGATATTAAACTTACTAATCAACTGTGACATGAATTGGAGTGTGCAATGCAAAGGAGAACCAACCCCATAAAAAACGTGGACCAACTCCCCCAACTTGTTTAAGAAGAATGGGACAATATCCCACAATACAGAATTGTAACCCGTGTTGAAGGCTTGTCGCGCCGTCTACAGGAGATAATTGCAGTACGCGGTAGACGCACACGCTGTTAGGCACGTGACCTTTAACGAGCACATCCTAATGCTAATTGTGTGTGAATTTGGTGACATTTGATGGCCTCTTTTCAATTTTATAGACATTTCTTTACATCTGAAGAAGTCACAGTGAAACAGTCGATTTGAGGGGGTACCTCATAAATTTTACTAAATGGTATAAAATATGTATATTTTCACCACTATTTTGTATTTTTTTAACCATTAATCAGGTTAGACACGGTATCCGTAATAAAAAGCACTATTTCTAACAGTTCACAGCTGTGAGGTGATCATTTGTAAATAAAAGTACATGGAAATGGGGGTGGGACAACCTTTTTGACCAATGTTGTATAGTCAGCAGGCATCAACATCTCAGTGTATCAAACAAATCGTCTTTCTCGGGGCAGAAAATTTTAAGTGATAGATACAATACGAGTCGCCGAGCTGTACGTGAAATATTACGAGTGTATTGGCGAGCCGCAGGCGAGACAATACACGAGTAATTTTCACGTACAGCTCGGCGACGAGTGTTGTATCTGGCTTAAACCACGGCCTCTGATTGGCTACTACACTAGTAGTGCAACAGACCGTGGAACGCACTCGTACATGACGTGCTTGTATGTCGCATACAGCACGGCCGAGTCTTTTGTTCTACGCACTAGCCGTGGTTTAAATAATCAACTATCATCTTTGTATCATACAAAGAACTGGAAATGGTGTATATCCACCTTTGATGTTGTGTCTGGAGGATAGTTGCTCGCCGCTGCCGCCGCGTCTTTCCTATAGTTGAGCAATCTATAATCACGTACCTCCCTATTTCTTGTGGACGTTTATGTTTAAATGTATTTTAACGACGACACGTTTGCATTCTCTGTATCCACGTTTGGTGGCAGTTCGTACGTGTAGAAAATCCTATTTACGACTAATTCAGTAGGTAGAAGTTAAACGGAATTTGCTAAATCCCAGACTTTTGCTGCATTTTGAGTTGGCAAAGACGGTGACACAGTCAGGCGAGTTATTTTATTTTATTTTATTTTATTTTTTATTTTATTTTATTTATTTATTATTATTTTATTTTTGAGAACAAGAGAAAATTAATGCACGGGCGGATGTCATGCATAAATTAAATCGGTGTAGCCTTAATTGAGTTAAACAACTGAATACTTATAATGAAAATATTTGTTTTTATTTTAATTTTATTTTAACATTTCCTTTAAAGTTAACATAAAAAGAGATAAGGCAATTTGTCAACTGTTATTTAATAACGTGTAGTACTCGGAACTGTCTGAACTCTTGAAATAAGGTACTTCCAAAATATCCCCCTCCCCCTCACGTCATCTCTCCTGAAATCCCGACCACAGTTCACCATAATCTACCAGTGACCTGCATAGCCTCTGTTTAGTTCATCTGCCTTACAAAGATGGACTTTCACAAAAAACAGTCTATTTTCAGGCATCAGTTCCAACACGTAGGCCTACTTGGTTAAAGCGTTCAGAACACGCACCTAGAGTCATACAACTTCAAAAACACAACAACGATACAAAAATTGGTGCAGGAAGTGCTCCAACTGTATTTTCACGAGTTGGGTTGTCACAAAAATAAACATACTCATTTTGTTGCCTATAGCTATAACAGCTTGTCTTGTCACGTGACTACATCATACAATTTACTTTGTAAACTAAAAAGTACCAGTGCCTCTGAAAATCCGAAAACTGTAAAATACGATAGAAATATCTAGTCTTATTTTTTGACACCAGTAATAAATATTATACTATATAAAAATATAAAACATTTTAAAAAATTGGAATAATTACGAAATGAATCGACTTTGTGTAAATCTTAATTAACGCTGAAGTTTAAAGTATTATTCAGACTATAACGCCAAAAAATACCCAAATCCGCACAGTTTGATAATATAAAAGTCGGTAAAATAAATTTCATCCATAGCTGATACATCTGTGTGTTCAAATATCTGCGTTTAATCCTCTTGTAAGGGCGACATAATACATGTAAATTTTATTGTCGAAGTATACATGTATATTTTTAACTTACTCTACGCAGGTCCCAGTGATATTCATCCCGTTTTCTTACTACTGTTTTCAAAATGGTATTATCAAGCCTTATATAGAGCTTATAAGCATCAGAACTCAATTTGTGTTATTTGTACACATAATCGTTTCCTTTCCTATTTATCGGGGATGCCCGCTGCAGAAGAAAGCATACTTGTTAATTTTGTAGGTGCACGAGGCCCGATTGCGGTAGATGACACAGCGGTGATCTTCTCATTGCGCTGCACAACACTTGCTTTAGTTGTGAGAATCAATACACGATATTTGATCGGGCCCATGAAAATTTATCCTCAGTAAAGTTAGCAGAATGTTCTCTGCTTAATACGAATCCGTTCCAAGACCGAAGAAATCTGAATTTCCGAGGAATTTGATTGCTCCTTGATTTCCGAGTACCTTTGCGAGTTTTCTTTTGTTGATCTTGCATAACAAAGGTGCAACTAACGTTCCTAAAGCTCGCAGACAGGAAAGTGCCCAGTTATTGCCGGCGGGGTACTGCACACACTTCAAACTGTGGCGGCGCATAGACCTTCTCTTGTAGATTGGGACCTGGTTTCTCCTCGGGAAACTTCCAGTGGAAAGCGTTCACTAGAGACGCCACGAAGGTGAAGAGTTCCCGCCGCGCGATGCCCTCACCCATACAGCTACGATCACCTGGCAAAGATACGAAGACGGATATAAATTAAGATTATCTTCATACACTAGCTTTTTTATTAGACGGTGCTTTCATGACCTTGCAAAACTAAGGCTGAGATACGAATGCATGAAATGTACGTAGCACTAGCAACTTTTCTGCCACACTTGATATGGCCTTAGACATAATCCGTAATTTTGTCTATGATGTGGCCAAATCCTTGTCAAGCCATAAAACGTCCAAATCTTGGACCATAGAGCTGAGCTTAAAACTCGGATAAATTGAGATCAGAAGATCTGTTGGATTTACGTAAAGATCTTGGGATACAGGGGCGGATCCAGAGATATTTTCTGACAGTCTTCCAAATTATCTTTGTTGATCCATTCTCCATTTTTGACCGTCTTCCGACAGAAAATATTAGATGCCCGACAATGTAAACTTGAAAATCTGACCGTCTTCCGGAAGACCCAGAAGACGACCTAAATCCGCCCCTGCGGATATGCTTTATGTAGACAGAAGGATAACTTAATTAAGCCATAAAATATTTGTATCTCTTTTGAAAATATCAGTCAGTATTTCACATAAATTAGACAAACAGTACCTGGTGGTGGAGAGACTGGCGAGGGCTTAAGTCAGTGGGGATCTTAAGAATGAGAGAGATTTTAAAAGAAAACTTGTACATACATATTCAACTTGGAAATACAGACAAGCTTATTTATCATTAACTGTATCTTCCTGAACCTCATATAAACACCCAAGGTCGCCGAGTGCGCGTTGTGACCTGTGCACATCTCTTCGTTTAATCAGTTCATCCTGAATACTTAAGGCGAAATGGTTTCAATATTTTAACGTCAGAGATCTGATTCTTATCAGCGTGTAGCATAAAGTATATCCTACATCGGATACACATGATGTGTACATTTACAGCTGGAAGAAATAGAGCACAGTTATATAAAGATATTGGGGGGGGGGGAATCACAATACATTAAGCAAGTGTTGGGACGTACGTATTGCATACATTTGCAGTAGATGGGTAGAGTTTGAGGGGTTTTCTTTTATTTCTTTCTTTCTTTAACCTGCAGTACGTCCTTAGCCCGGTTTATTACACTCACCAGAAGCGGCATTTTACGTGAGATGGACTGTCAGTCGTTTAAGGACGTCAACTGATGGACTTCAAGTCTAAGTTAAGCTTTATAAGATTTAAAATCTGAGCCTCGGCTACATGTGGAAATTATTGAAGCCTGGTAACATCTGATCATTATGTTTTGTATAACATTGTCTGAGAGAGCATTTTTTCTCTCCTTTTTAGCCACAAGACAGTGAACTAACTCCAATTTGTTCAGACATTCAGCAGTAGCAGCTGCAACAACAACATCAAGAAAGTTTGCTAATGAGCCAAATAAAATTGCACAAAAAAGCCATCATTTCACTACTAGACATCTATTAACGAGAACATGCGGTTTCATTCCTCCTTAATTGAAGTGAGGGCGGTCTCGTCATGATCATCTTGACAGGTGCAAAGCTATTAACAGTACCCTCCATAATGCTCACGTCTATTCAACAACCAGTATTCCCTGCAGTGTTAGCCTTCTGGAGTAAGTTAAATCAGCTGATTAACGTGATACAAGTGGGGAGCAAAATAATTACATCCAAAATATAACAGTCCTCCATAGCGGACCAATTAATCAGGTTTTCAAAATATTTACAAAAAAAAGAAAAAAAAAAAAAAAAACTCTAATCTTACCTAAACCAAAAGGCATGAAGTATTCAGGCTCCTTGACTTCTCCGCTCTCCGCCAGAAAGCGCTGCGGTCGGAATTTCATTGGCTCCGGCCACAGCTTCTCGTCCATGAAGACGGAGTTCAGGTTGACGCTGACGTAAGTGCTTTTGGGGATGACGTATCCCCTGAAGGTGACGTCACACGTGGTCGCGTGAGATGCACCAAGAGGGAACCGTCCCGTGTTTCGTCGTATCACCTCCAGTACTGTGGCCTCGGTGTACGGTAGCTGTGGACGGAGATCGTAGGACAAGGGGTTGTTCTCTAGCACCTGAAACATGATCATTGCTTTTGAGAAATTTGCCAAATAAGTTACAAATCTATTTTTCGTTAATTATTTTAACTTCAGGTTATTGCTTTCCATCAATGTATTGATGACGATAAGATCAAATTTTTGTTTAAAGAAAAACAAAAATAGACACGGATAATATAAAAACTTGGTCCTGCTTTGGAAATGTAGAATTTTCATAACTTGGATTTGGATTGTAAGAGGGAGTACTCGAAGCTTAAACTGAGATAGCACAAATAGGGGGCCTACCTGCTGAAGTTCAGAATAAACTGTCGTCTGCACATCTTGGTGTGTGGCCAAGTAAAGAAGGCACCACTTCATCATGGTTGTTGCATTCTGGGAACCGGCCAGTATGACGTCAAGGACGACGGACATCAGCTGATCAGTATTGAAGGTGTCCGAGTGAGGCGACTGGTGGATCTTATGCATATAAGCATCTAAGAAATGGCGTGTCTTGGTGGGGTCATATGAGTCCAGTTGGGGCTTAACGATCTTCTCCACAGTCTTCAAGATCTCGTCTGCCAGTGCGTCGAAGCGTCTAGCCGACGGAAAGAACCGAGCAATCCATATGAAATTAAAAGCACCATTTGCAAGTTTTAGCGCGTCTGAAATGAGACTTAGTAACCGCTGTATGTCTTCATTATCGAAATCATATCTCTCCCCAAAAAGCACCGAACACATGATGTTGGCAGCGGCAACGTTCATTAGTTTGGCAGGGTCAAAAGGTCGCCCGCCAAACGTTTGAATTCTGTCCGTTAAGTGGCGAGATTCTCGCTGGATGATGGCCTCCAGGTTTTCCTCGTACATCAGTTTTTCTGTGAACTGTCTCTGGTGGCGCCAACAGGGGCCGTAGTCGACGCTGTGGATACCTGGGAGAGAAAAATTAAATATGTACAGAATTATGTATAAAAATAAAGCACCACTTTTCTTTCTTTTTATTTATTTATTTATTTATTTATTTATTTATTTATTATTATTATTATTATTATTATTATTATTATTATTATTATTATTATTATTTTGTTATCGTCATCATTATATTTTTTGGGGGGATGGCGTATATATTACTTACATTATTTTAAAAACATGTTTGAAGGCATTGAGAACAGCGACCTCACAGATCCGTGGATAAAATATGGCGATCGACCCACTGAAAAGCTTGCCGCTGATTCCCCGCTTGTATATGTACACTGAACATATTCCCCGCGGGGATTACTTAACAAGAATTCAAGTGAGTCTCAAATTACTATGTACATGCATCTTCTGTATTCTTTTGATGCAGTGAAAATTACAACTGCATCAACATAATAAAGAAAATACAGCGTAATTTGAGATTTCGTGAAAAGGGGCGACTAAAAGACGCACGCTTAGGCTCCTGTGGGCCATGGTAGAGAAGGGTGTGGAAGAAAAATGGAAGAAAAAGAGAGACCCCTGTCGCTAGGTGGAGTTCCTGTAGTGTCGTTAAGCAGACGATATGCTAAGTTGGGTGGCTCTAGGCTAGGTCGGCCTGACGTTACTAGAAGCAACACTACCGAACAAAACCAGCTGTTTTTAAAACTTTGATCGAGACAGGAAATCGCGTTATAACTTGCTTTCTGGATTCTTCTGTCCTCAGCTTAATATGTTTATTGGACCGATGTCACGTTCAATACAATGTGGTTCAAACAGTTTAATTATGCATGACCAAATTTGCTCCATAAATTGATCAATGGATTGCGTTTCCCGTCGAATTGTTTGGTAACCTTTTCGATTTTTTCTTGTTTGGTTTAGAGTGGAGGCGGGCTGCCGTCTGCACTGTTAGGTGTGGTAAACAATGACAGCTATTTTAAACCCATTTTGTTTTTACCCACATTCATAGGACTGGGAAAATATTATTGCATAGTTAAATAGTTTTATCATTCTATCTAGAGACAATGAGAAATCTCCGTAATACAAAACTGTCATTTAACAAACTGCCATTGAACGAAATTGAATCGAATTCCTTTTCAGATGGTATTTGCCTCGAAGACATCTTTATTTGTAAGTCATAAACATGTTTTCCCTACTGGATATTTTCATATACACGACATTCCTGACATGTAACAACTCATTAGCAACAGCTAGTGATGACGCTTTGATAGGGGGATGCCCGTACGTGCATCTTTGTAGCTTGAGACAAAAGGGGTAATGTGCAATCCATGCACTGTAGTGGAGCAGTGGAAACTAGCAGCTACCAGTAATCTCACTCTTCTAAACGCCATGCGAAGTTTAATTTGGCCAGATATATTAGGGCACATGTATGTAGAATTCTAGCTCCCTGTCACCAATGAAGGTGACGCCGCGGCCCTAATTTCTTATACACCACCAAATGACAAGCGCTTCATAAATTACTGAAGGACAGTTACTATATAGATTAATGGACGTAAAGAAATACAAATTACTGACCTTTTCCCTTGAACACTCTGTGGATAGAATACAAGTACGGCCGTCCGGAGAACTCGGACCGCCTGGTCACCAGCGCCTCTTTAATCACATCAAACCCGTTCAGAAACACAACAGGTCGACTTCCAAAGTTAGCGCTAAAAACAGGTCCGTACTCCCGCCCCCAGGTCTCTAGAGTCCCCGTAACGTCACTGCCAAGATACGGCAGCGCCCCCACGACGGGCAAGCCCCGGGGTCCCGGGGGGAGAGGGCTGGGCGGGAACATCCACCGCCACGTGTCCCAGATGAAATTGAGCATGTTGCGGCGTGTAACAGTCACGCAGCGAAACTGTTTTGTGAGGTACATGGCTCTCGTGTGGGGAAATTTATAGTCACCACCTGGTTGAATAATTCACGCTCTGTTTCTAGAGATAAGGATGGCACTGATTAAGGATTCCTGCTGCGGTTGCCCTGGCAAGATGTCAGGGACGCTGTGACCTTCCTTGCGTGCGAATGTTAAAAGTCTACTAATATGTGGGGCGTTTTTGTTTATGAGCAACTCCACGCAGATTCGAATATGTGTATGCTGTAAAAATACGCTGGCGGTGTCTACTAGTTCTCACCGAGTTGAGAAAGAGAACTCAAAATTGATCGAAGTTATTTCCACTTCATAATCGATCTATTTTATCTTCTCTTTATTCTCGCTTCGATGTTAATCTACTTTGGAGGCTCCAAATTATTTCTACGATTTGGCGCGCTATCTCAACTTCGCTGTCTATGAGATAGGCCTATTGTACAATTCGTGGTCGGTCCTCTGAAGTAGATAGTTTACTGCTTACTTCACTTCAGTCATATTCGAATATCTGCCGTTATGTCTTATAAAATGTCCCTTAACCACGATGGAAATTCCTTCACCTGTCGCCTGATCTGCTGTTTCACGGCTCACTGCCTATATAACAGTTTTCTCAATGAATCTTCGATCGAAAATATTGGGAAACATTGTCCACCGGAAATGGGGCAAGGAGTGGAGGGCGGATTCCAATTTTTTAAGATCTACTCATTTTTTCTTCTTCAATGGACATTTCGTTTAATCGTTTATTTCTTAAATAAGTCATGCTAAATATAGGCCAATTCGATCAATTAGTCGATATGTCCTTTATCAATTTTTTGTCTAACAAAAATCTTTAGCTCAGCTACAGCAGACGACAGGTGTTTTTAAGTCTCGTGACCGGAAGCGCGTGTTTACTATTGTTTACTATAACACCATGGCGATCGTATTGATCTATCGCGTAGATATCGATGTCTGGGGGGACAGAAAGTGGAATGTCATTCCATGCGTCACATTTTAATGATGACGAGTCAATCAACAACATAATTAAAGGTAGATTAAAGAGAACTTTGGCGTTTTATTTGTGCCAAAACAAAAGCAATGGGCTTAACTGGTTTTTAATCGATCAGTAGGCCTATAAAACTACTATTCAATATTCAACATCGCAGATATTTGTATTATATAAAATTATAAAAGTAACAAAAGGGTGATTACATGCTGAGACTACTGATAACAAAATACGACAGAGATAATATTAGTCGTGTTTTGTACATCGGGCGTAAACACCACAACTTAAATGGGCGGCGGTTAACCAAACCGGAAGAAAATTAGTTCTAGAGTTTGATGTAATTTTCTCGGGTTATCTTAAGAAACGGTTGGGTTAAGAAGTGGTTATTATATCCTTGGCACCCCTCTACTTCCTGCGCTCATGAAATAACAGTTGAATATGTGTTTTTTCACTTTTTATCAAATTAAATGTAGCTTTTAAAACCCGTCAGCAGTTGCGCAAGAAATAGGGGTCTACGTTTTAAGAGCAGGGGTTTGGGGAATGATCAGAAATATTTCAAAATAATTTTAAATATATTGAAATGTTTTAATATTTGACTGAAAGATGTAACAGGACCACGCGATTTCCGAAAAAAAAAAAAAATTTTTTTTGAAAATGGACTCGCCGAGCATTGCGTTATGTCCTCTAATTGCGGATTACTGGCAGTACAAGTAAAACGTATTACCTTACCCAATAACGGATATAAAGAGGGGGGGGGGGGTCAGGGGGTCTGAAAAAACCAAACCAGTGGTCCTTTCTTGAAATTAGAATGTTGATTAACTGAATTATAGTTCTAAACCGTAAAAAAATGGCACCGTTCGCCTCGTAAAATACTTAAGTTTTTTCAACGCCAATGGGGTGTGGAGTCGGCTTTGCACCCCCCCCCCCCCCCCCTTTTCAAATAATCCTGGATCTGCACCGAGTAGACACTTGAGTCAATTTACACCATTATGCCAGCTACAGTAATTCACTAACTGTATTTGCTTGTGCTCTGTACAGCCATGTCTTTACTCTGGTACGCAAGCAACACTGAAAATAAAAGCGACGGGGCTTTCTTCTTTCATGACTGACATAGTTAAAAAATGTGCCCCCCCACCACCACCAAAGAAAGACAACCACCTTCCCCCCGCCCACCTTCAGCTGCACCCATGTGCTTATAACGGGTGGGTATACGGAGATTAACATTTGTCTTAAAAATTGAGCGCCACATCCGAATGCATTGCTCGGGGATATTGCCAAAGTCCGTTCTTCCGTTTATTGTTATATCATTAGAATTATACCAGAGATTAATAGAGGAAAAACGTGGGAGATACTCGTAGTGGCAAAGATGTTTAGGCGTCTTGGTGTCAATGATAACTTCCACCCCCAGTTATTTCCTTGGTGCGGTTTACACAGGTCGCGGACAAGACAGGTCTCATTCAACCTCGTCTTTATCAGTGTATATAGGTGGGAAACACGCTTAAAAATAGTAATTTGTATTCATTGGTATAACCTCGCTTCATGCATGGTCTGCTTGCAATTGTTTGGCAACATAGAGGTCACACACGTGAACCATCCTCGGCGTGACTTATACTACCACAGAATCAAGATTTCGCGAGACTTCGCGGGGTGTGAGATCGTATATAAAGGTAGCTTAAAACATGTGACAGCATTCACCCACGGATATTTTTTCTGGTTACTTTCCTATAGGATCTGTCAAATTGCTGTCTTCTGCACAACAGTAGAATCCGACTGGTTTGCGTGCAGACGAGACGAAAATCACTGTGACCAAAATAGGTCGACTTAATCACTGTACAGTACGTGGCAGGTATAATTTAGTTCAACTTCATGGTGCCAATTTTGTTCAGGGTGCCCCAGGCCGCCTACCCCCGCCACTCAGGTGTGTTTACCTATGCCCTGTCCTCCTACACATATCATCACGTATTATAATGCTAATCATTTCACAAATTCCGGTCTTTTACAAGGTCTAACTTCATTTTTACATAAGTATTTATTTCAATTCATGAAAACCGCAATATCCACCCCGCATTTTTCAATGCTTGAAGCTGGGTAAATTATTAACCACCGCGATATTCACACCGCCTTTTTTAATGTTAGAAGTCGGGTTGTTATTTTCCTTTTATAAAGGCGGATGTTGCCCTTCCCGACTTTCTGAACCTTTTAAAACATTAAATCCTACATCCATCATCAGAGCAGGAGTATTTCTCAATGCCCTAAGTCCAGGAAAACAGTTCCACATCCAGTCTTTCACCGCAAGTGTCTCTCCTCAAAAAATGTCCCTTTGCTTAATTTATCACATCCTTAGAAAATCAGATTTTCTGGTTTTCCCTTTTTAATTGCACTAATATAAGGTTTCCTTTCAACAGATACAAATCTTTTCTTTATTAAGTTTAGTATCAGTGCGGCGCTGAATGGCTGCAGTGATAGTCAATAATTATATCCAATAAAACGCTGTATACATCGTTTACTAGACAACGAAAACAACAGCTGTTCAGTCTTCACTTTGTTAGATTTCACAAAATAACTGAAATATTTTACAGAATATTAACTTAAACAACGCCCTTGAGTTCGTCTTGATAATCATGTTTTCAAAATTTCCTCCTAATTTTAAAGCCGTCACTTGCGGAATCTCTTGAAGAGCGGGTGGACGTTCTTCATCTTACTGCGGTACTCCATGTAAATAGTGTCGTCAGCCCCGGACATGGAGGACATTGTACCTGTCTTCCTGGTAACCTGAAATAATAATAATAATAATAATGATAATGAAGCTAATGAATACTTATGTACCAGTCTTCCAATTCACCTGAAATAATAATAATAATAATACTAATAATAATAATATGATAATAATAATAATAATTATACTAATGACATCGAAGTTATCCATGTACTGACCTGAGATCTGTTAGCAGTGAAGGTACTTCCTCCTCCCGTCTCTCTCTCCTCCTCAGCATCTATATCACTGGCTGCCAGCACCTTCTGTAGCAGTTGAGCCTGCTCTTCCTTGGTGGAGTAGTCCAGGAGTTCCTGGAGAGAAATATAAACTTAAGGGAATTTCAGAATCTAAGAGGTCAACAGACTGAAGCAATCAGAGAATAATGACAATTAACCCCTAATTTTTCAACATCCAATTTTAAAATTGCAATATTATTACAAAATATACTCATTGTGTTAAAATCCATGATTAAATCCTTCATATCTGGACAAACTTTACTTGTATTTAATTACTATCAAAATACAGTTAATGGACCAAGTCCACAGCTGGAGATCCAGTGGTTAACAACACAACCCAGTGTAACAGGAATGGAAGTCCACTCGGTACCTTGGTCCCTTTCCTAATACTATGTACTAACCCCATCAGCCTGTACTTATCATATGGGATGCCAGTGTTCCATTCCTAGGACTATTCCTGTCATACCATCAATTCAGATAACTGTTATAAATCCTAATATGGACTCCAATCAAATGGGAAAATTACCCCTTCCTCACACATGGACACGTGCAAACATGCGAACACACACACGCACACACACACACACACACTTGCCTCCTCCATCCCAGGCAGTTTAGTGATAACTTTATAGCTGTAGCCTTGGTTGATAAGAAATCTCTGCCTCTTGGTGGCATAACTCATCTCTACTGTATCTTGTGACACCAGAGAGTAGAAAAAGGCATTGTATTCCTCTGCTGCAGAACCTGGAGAACAATTATAACATACTGAATATAATATAATATAATATAATATAATATAATATAATATAATATAATATAATATAATATAATATAATATCTGTCTCTTGGTGACATAACTCATCTCTACTGTATCTTGTGATACCAGAGAGTAGAAGAAGGCATTGTATTCCTCTGCTGCAGAACCTAGACAACAATTATAACATACTGAATATAATATAATATAATATAATATAATATAATATAATATAATATAATATCTGTCTCTTGGTGACATAACTCATCTCTACTGTGTCTTGTGATACTAGAGAGTAGAAGAAGGCATTGTATTCCTCTGCTGGAGAACAATTATAACATACTGGATATAATATCTGTACTTAATTGCATACAGATGGCACTGTATTCATTCAAGTCAGAACCTAGGGAGAATTTACCTTCCCAAACTCCCAATATAGATGCCAAGACCTGAGCACATACCTTTCTTAGCTCTGAGAATCCTCCCAAGACGCTGAGCCTCTTGTCTTCTGGAGCCTCCGTGAGCAGAGATCTGAATGAGGACATTAGCCTCCGGGAGATCAAATGATGTGTCTGCAACCTAGTCATGGAAATATGGAATTTTTAGAATTATAGAAGGAATTTCCTTTAACAAGGGGAATGTTCAGTAAGAATACTGTCAACCTAGATAGTGTGCACTTACTCCAAGGTGACTGTTGCTGAATGTAATCAGATCAATGGATTAAAACACACCTCCTCTAGCTTCAAACGTACTACAGTAGTAGTAGTATATTCACCAGCTTTTTTCTACATCACAATCAATTCTCTCTCATAACAATATCCGACATATAAGTATGATGCAACACATACTACCAATCTCAATGTATTTTCGTTCAAGAAAATTATTCACAAAATCCAATAACTCCTTGTTTCATGTCAGTATCTTGCTTAAAACTTTCACTATGTATGTGGTCATCCTGTTAACAGAAAAATCTGATGGATTCCACTAACAGACAAATAAAAAGTACCATAAACATAACAGGATAACATGAAACTCAGGAATGTTATCTTACCTTGGACACAAATATTGTGTTCACCTTGGGATTATGTACAAAGTTCTGCAATATCTGCATCCTTTCTCCTTGGGAAGTTGGGCCATATAAATAAGGTCTGGATGAATGAATAAACAGTGACTCATTAAAGGTACTATTATAATACTGATATGTGGAAATTATGTGTTTTTTAACTATCAAAGTGTAATTTTCTTTACTAAATAAAAAAAGTCCCACTGACTGTGCCCCCAATTAAACTTAGGTTCTGGCATATTTTACCATAAAACAAGGTAAAAGAAAATAGACAAATCTAATAATTTTCAACACAGTCATTTTCTATGGAAAAGCTTGTTAGCTTTAGAGAAGATGACTCCCATTTATCCAAACATTTCATTGTTATGTGTAAGAGTTAAAATCTTCCTTTCTAGGTCACATACTTGTTCATCTTTCTGGCATACGTGATGAGGGCAAACACATTGTCTGAGAACACGATGATCTTGTCATTTCTTCTCTCGTGGTACTTGATCAGGAACTGCGTGGCACGGAACTTGTTAGGGTTCAAAATATAGAGTAGCTGAAATAATATATAATATGTAAATATGTAACATTAAAATGTACAGTAGCTGAAATAATATATAATATGTAATATCATAATGTACAGTAGCTGAAATAAAAATCAGTATGTATTTTTATATCCAACTGTGAACAGTTGGTAAAAGCAAACAAATATTATAGTTTTGAAAAAGCTGAAACGATAAACAATGTTTATACTAAACAGGGTACGGAGGTTCAACCTAAGACAATGCTTAAATTACCTGTACATATAAGCTGAAAAAATATACAATATGTATGAAGTATGTCAAAATGGACACAACTGGTTGAATATAAGATAAAATCACCTTCAAACTGATTTTTTAACATGTACTATTCATCTTCTATTTCCACCCTGGACACAAGATCTCAATTACAGTAAGCTTACCAGTTTTCTCTGTGACTTTGTCTGTAGATATTCCCTATAAAACTCTGGGGTCATAGGACACCACACCTCAGCACACTGCACTTTAGCTATGTAGCCAGCATTCTGGAGTTCTAGCCAGTTAGCCTCATAGAGCTTTGGACCAATCAGGAAATTCAGGTCAGCGATTTTGTCGTCTTCTCGTACCAGGGTGGCTGTAAGACCGAGCTTGGAGTGGGCTTGGACTATGGTGAGGACTCTTCTGAACATCTTAGCCGGGATTGTGTGAACCTCTGGGAAATTAGATGTCAGTGATACATTGATATGATCACATAATGAGCATGACATAATAGCCTAGACAACAGGCTAACTGACACAGCAAGAGAAGAAAACATTTATGGGAACATGAATTTTATCAATCATTTCGTTACTGAGAATAGTTTCTCCAGTCAGTTTTTGGAGTATTTCCATCACAAAGAGAGCAATGTAGAGAAATGAATCAACTTCATACATCATTAAGTTAAAATTAACATAAGCATTGTTTCTTTTATCTACCACTAAAATTAGATTTTGCATCTCAGAAATATGTTCAAGAAGACCCGACATTGAGGGACACGCCCCCTCCCAAATCTGACATACCATCCAAGACCATCATCCCCCACTCCTGTTTCTGGAGCCATTCCATCATCTTCTCTGCCTCCCACGAACGCTTTGTGGAATGTGCTAACATGGAGTATGTACTGATACAGACACTACAGCCCATGGGCTTGTCTTTGGCATCAGAGGTAAATCTTTAAGAAAAGAAGTGTTATGCATGGAAAGTATTCTTAAAAATTATCTGATATATTCTACCACATATTAGAAAAGAATATTTTTGAATAGTAAAACACAGTTTGGTCCGAAAAATAATAAAAAAATAATAATTTTCATCCTAAAATATCTGTTTTAATTTCTTTATTTCTTTGTCTCATTTCATATCATTCAGCAGATGGAATCAATAAAGGGAATGGAAATCAAGTGGATATCACCAGCCCCAGGGAGTGGAAAAAGCATCCCCGAGGGAGTGGTTATTTAAGCCCCAAGGGAGTGGAGAATCAAGTCCCCAGGGATTGGAAAAAGCATCCCAGAGGGAGTGGACATTTAAGCCCCAAGGGAGTGGAGAATCAAGTCCTCACGGATTGGAAAAAGCATCCTAATGGGAGAGGGCATTTAAGCCCCAGGTAGTGGAGAATCAAGTGACATTGTACCTGCAGATCATGCTGTCATCAATGGTAGACCACATCTTGAACTGTGACCGCCATTGTTCCACGGAGACGCCTGACGTACACAGGACAAGACAGCGCTTCTTAACAGTACAGCAAGCTGTAACACCCACTAATGTCTTACCAGCACCTGAAAAAAGTAGACATATATCCACAAAATGCCAGATATACTGCAGATTACTATGGTGTATGTGAGCATGTGTAAGTGTGATTAAATTCATAACTTTCACATTCAAGCCACAAAAACCCAGTGGCGATAGAAGTATAAAATTAAATATTCAAATATAATTTAACATTTGACATTCCCCTCTTGCCTTTCAGGTGAGGGAAGAAGGTGTTCAATTAACCGCAAGGTGACACCAGACCTGTTTTACAAATCACACGGATGAAATCAAGACGTGTGTGCCTATGTGCATGTGTGTGTGTGCATGTGTGTGTGTGTGAGTGTGTGTATATGAGTGTGTAAGAGAGAGGGAGAGAGACAGTGAGCATGTGTGTCTGCGTTAGTTGTCCCACTCACCACAAGGTAGCACCACCACTCCAGACCTGGCTCTGCCGTTTCCAAACATCTTCCGCAGACTTTTCTCCTGGTGCGGCCTCAGAATGGTGCTGGGTTTGATGTCAATACTGGCAGTAGAATAATAATAATAATAATAAGAAGAAGAAGAAGAAGAAAGGTAAAATCTAAAGGATTAAAAACCTCAAAGTCTAATGAACTCAAATGTTTCTGCTTACCTATTATTTTTCTTTTAGTATTATTAATTATTTTAAAGTTATGGTAAAATCTTCACCTGCCCACCAAACTGAGTGAATCATTTAAAATAATAACTAATGCAAGGTGCAACATTACAAGTGTGGCATGGACATAACAACAACAACAGACATATTCACCCTGTGGGCAGTCAATCTACAACATGTTACTACTCACTTCAAGTCAGGATTAACTGTGTCATTTCTGAAGTCATATTCTGCAAGCAGGGGGTACTCCAATTCTATACACCTATAGAATAAATGAGGAAAATTAATATTTCACTTCAGCAATATTCAATTTGTTAAATTAAGCTAATCTTTAGCAATAATTTAAATAAGAGGCAACATTTTTTTATAAAAAATATTCCGTAAAATGCACATGCTAAACAGACAACAACATACCTTTTATCAAATACTCTATTGATTTTTCTTCATGCATGTATTATAGCGTTATAGTGTTAAGCAATTCATAAGAACAAAGATTCCTGAGTGGGAGAAAATAGCTTCTACCCATCACCCCCCACACCCCCACCCCCAACACCACCAAGGAAATTGCATTTGGTGAGCAAATCCACACATACCATGAGGACAACTTTGTATAATTTTAGTTCCTATTTCAGATACAAAATAATATAAGTCTTGGAAGAAGATATTCTCTTGCCATGCCTCACCTTTTCTGCAGTGTCTCTATCATGTCCTGATTCACCTCAAAGGAGACAATCTTCATGTCCTCTCCATCCTCCTCCTCCTCTCTGTCCATCTTGTCATAAAAATCAAAGATGTCCTCAGGAACCTTGGCCTCACTTTTGTCACCACCGCCATTCTCAGCAGACGTCCCTGCAGAGGGCGCCTCTGTTCCTGGCTTGTCTTGACCACTGGTAAACTGGATTGACACAGTTGGAGTTTTAGTTTGGTTATTCTAAATATGCTGTAGTACTCGCTGACATGTCTAAACCTACCAATAGCAAACTTCAAATTCTTTATTAAGTCTTAAGCAACATAATGTTGACTACAAAAATATCTTTCTGTTGTCAACAGTACTTTTTAAATTGATTTTCAAAAGACAGTCCCTGATTTACACTTATTTTAAAAAATGCGTCTCTATTTTTTTTACTTAAAATACCAGCAAACATTGCACTTTCAAGAACTTGTTTCCTTTTTTTTTTAATTTCACCGCAACATACCTTGATTCCCTTCTGGGAGACCTCAGCCATCGTGAGATCTTCCGTAGCGTTCTCGTCCACACGCAGCCTGCACTGCTGAATGACAGGGTCCTTTAACAGCTTCTGCATCACTTCCTAGAGACAGAGAGAACATATATCTTATCAATATTTTATTTTATCACTAACCCTTTAACAGCAGCGCCTCCTAGGAACAGAATGGACAAATATCTTATTAAAAGGTTATCATAAATGCTGATATAATATCCTTCTGGGAAGAGTGGACATACAAGTGACCTTATTAGAAATACTGACTGGATGTCACTGCCACTTGGCATACGTCTATAATCTTATATCTGAATTTGCATTACTTACAACATAAGACATTTTGAGATAAAATAATAATAATAATAATAATAATAATAATAATAATAATATGTATACCAATGCTGTGATACATGTCATACTCACCGGGAACTGACTTTCCAGGAAATATTTGTTGTGTTTCAGTACCAGCTTCACCTTGCCATAACTCAGAGTACACAGCTGAAAGTGAAAAACATTGGAATGACTTCTCTGAGTGTGTCACTCAAAACAACTTGAAATTACGATTTTACTCGCCCCATATCAGTAAGATTAATAATTGATACTTAAATCTTCTCATGAATGATTTAGATAAGAGGAGAGAAATAGAATATGAAAAGGTGAAAAAGAAATAAAACAAGGAGCCATGATGGCAACTTATGAATTAGATTACGAAATTTTAATTTTAATTAAAATTTTAATCAAAATTACCAATGCTACCTGCTCACACGCACACATCTTAACCTTCTAAGGAAGTGATACAGCATTCTCATGGAAATTCTTATCAACTAAGCCAGACAGCCGACTGAAGTTGTTTTTATGTGACACTGGGGCCTGGAATTATAAGAGATGACAGACATACCACCAGAACTTCTCACCTTGATAAACTCAGCAATTCCATCTGGAATGGTGGTCTTACTCAACCGCTTCAGGTACTCTATGATGTCAGCTGTCTGGAGGCCCACAGAGACAGCAGCGTACAGGGAGTACGCCGTCAGTTTGTACTCATGGATGTGCTCAGGGCGACACACAGGCTGGAGAAGATGAAATGTGTCACAGTGTCACAACTGATGCAATCTGGAGTTTGGGAACAACACTTGCTCCTGTCTTGGTCATGAAGTGACATCTGGTGTTGTCTTTATTATATGTGATGTTTATATGTGATTTTTTAATTCATTTTAAGTTATTTTGCATGACATTTACCTTGTCAACAAGCTACAGCTTTGACAATAAAATTATTTTCAGACAGAATGTTGCTTTTGAGAGCAGAAATTTACAAATTCAAGAAAACTTTCCTGTAACAGCTATACCCTTTCTATTTTCTGAATTGTGCTTTAATCCCACTACATGTGGCTAAAATATTGTCAGCTGTTTGGCTCTCTCTATATATACCTCCTTCCCAGAGATTAACAAAGGAAGTTACACAGATGTTCATTTAGAGCTCATTCAGAATGGCAGACTACTATGGCTAACCCACTTAAATGCCTATTGCCTGATCCCCTTGGGGAATCTATTCAGGGTCTACTCGGGAATTAAGCTGCAATCTGTTAGTCTGCTGTTCTGAATCTGCTCTTAGACAAGACAGATGTACACTTACCTCTGATATGGCAATGAGGAAGTCATGGGCATGTTTGTAGACTGGAGAGAATGACTCCAGGAAAATATGACCGTCTGGTGCCTGATAAAACAAGGACATCAATAAGATAATTATCAACATGTTTGTAGACTGGAGAGAATGACTCCAGGAAAATATGACCGTCTGGTGCCTGATAAAACAAGGACATCAATAAGATAACTAGAGGATCAGAGAGGCGATACCGCCTCCGAATATTGTACCACCAGCTGGAGCAAGCGCATTCGTATAGACCCCCACATACGCAAAATAAGGGACACAGCCACTAGTCTTATGCTTGACAAATTGTAAAAATGCAATCAACAAGAATTTTCAAAATACGCAAAAAAAATATATATATAACTTAAAATGGTACAATCAAAGTTAAGTTCATTGTAAGGTAGGTCAAAGGTCAATTTCAAGGTCACAGTAAATTTCCAGTATATGACTTCCTATTCAACTTCAATAGTAACTATGGACCTATCTCTGCCAGGTTTGGAGTTAAAAGAGAAAGAAATTAGCAGAGTTCAGTTCATGATTATAAGTAGGTCAAAGGTCAATTTCAAGGTCACACTTAGATTGCCAATATATGACTTCCTATTCAAGTTCAATAGTAACTATGGACCTATCTCTGCCAGTTTTGGAGATAAAAGGGAACCAAAATTTGCAAAGTTCAATTCATGATAAAAAGTAGGTCAAAGGTCAATTTTAAGGTCACATTTAGATTGCCAGTATATGACTTCCTATTCAACTTCAATAGTAACTATGGACCTATCTCTGCCAGTTTTGGAGTTAAAAGAGAAAGAAATTAGCAGAGTTCAGTTCATGATTATAAGTAGGTCAAAGGTCAATTTCAAGGTCACACTTAGATTGCCAATATATGACTTCCTATTCAAGTTCAATAGTAACTATGGACCTATCTCTGCCAGTTTTGGAGATAAAAGGGAACCAAAATTTGCAAAGTTCAATTCATGATAAAAAGTAGGTCAAAGCTCAATTTCAAGGTCACATTTAGATTGCCAGTATATGACTTCCTATTCAACTTCAATAGTAACTATGGACCTATCTCTGCCAGGTTTGGAGTTAAAAGAGAAAGAAATTAGCAGAGTTCAGTTCATGGTGAAAAGTAGGTCAAAGGTCAATTTAAAGGTCACATTTAGATTGCCAGTATATGACTTCCTATTCAACTTCAATAGTAACTATGGACCTATCTCTGCTAGTTTTGGAGATAAAAGGGAAGCAAAATTTCCAAAGTTCAGTTTATGGTGAAAAGTAGGTCAAAGGTCAATTTCAAGGTCACATTTAGATTGCCAGTATATGACTTCATATTCAAGTTCAATAGAAACTATGGACCTATCTCTGCCAGTTTTGGAGATAAAAGGGAGGCAAAATTTGCAAAGTTCAGTTCATGGCGAAAAGTAGGTCAAAGCTCAATTTCAAGGTCACAGTAAGATTGCCAGTATATGACTTCCTATTCAAGTTCAATAGTAACTATAGACCTATCTCTGCCAGTTTTGGAGATAAAAGGGAACCAAAATTTGCAAAGTTCAATTCATGATAAAAAGTAGGTCAAAGGTCAATTTCAAGGTCACATTTAGATTGCCAGTATATGACTTCCTATTCAACTTCAATAGTAACTATGGACCTATCTCTGCTAGTTTTGGAGATAAAAGGGAAGCAAAATTTCTAAAGTTCAGTTCATGGTGAAAAGTAGGTCAAAGGTCAATTTCAAGGTCACAGTAAGATTGCCAGTACATGACTTCCTATTCAACTTCAATAGTAACTATGGACCTATCTCTGCCAGTTTTGGAGATATAAGGGACTAAATGTTATAATTTCGGAGTTACCTTAATGTGCCATAAATTTCCTACAGAAAAAAATAATTAAAATAAAGAAAAGGTCATTTTGGTCAAAATTCTTGAAATGGGAGGTGCTCTGAAGTTCCAGAAGTTCAAATTTGATGAAATAATGTCATTTTTGACCACAAGTTGTCTGCTTTGCCAAGCCTTATGTTTTATTTTTCCGGAGTTCAAAATTTATTATCCATTACCGTACTGCACATTTTGCTTTCACCACCAATATGTACTTTTTGATACAGCATAACTCGAAAACCGTATGGAATACAAAAAAACGGAGACCACCTCCAGTGTTGGGCTTTACATGCTCTACAAAATGCAAAAAAGAATGGGTCTCTAGCATTAACGGTTCCCAAATTAGAGACAGTTTTCAGTTTCGGTATCTTATGGCCGCTACACCCGTGAAAATGCACCGATTGACCCCAAATTCACACAAATGAAAGATGACCTGAAGGGTAACATTTTCCAATAATATTATTGGTTAAGTCTGTGTGGTGTCTGAATAACAGCGCAAATAAATTTTTTTTCGAAAAAAAATTCATTTTTTTGAAAATTTTTGCCCGTTTGACCTTGAAATAAAGGTCAAAGGTCAAATCCAAGGGCATATTTGAAATCTACACATATGACTTTTGGAAAGCCGTCTGTAGAAATTTTTCCCATAATTCCTTCCGTAGGGTAGATAATTAGCATTTAATTTTGCCATTTTTGGACAAGGGTGCATTGCAATGAGTGCCACACCTAGACCCCAATACCGACAAAGCCCAAATTTTACGTGGAACGAGTTGAGATTATAGGTGACCTAAATCCAAGAGATGGGTATGGGGGCCCTTACTGTCTAGGAGGAGAAGCGGTAACGGTAACATGGCGGCGGAGCCGGCGGAGCCGCAGGAGCCGGCGGAGCCGGCGGAACGGACGGGACGGGACTAAAACCATGTGTACCGCCAGCGCTAACGCTGGTGGTACAATTATCAACATGTTTGTAGACTGGTGAGAATGACTCTAGAAAAATATGACCGTCTGGTGCCTGATAAAACAAGGACATCAATAAGATAATTATCAACATGTTTGTAGACTGGTGAGAATGACTCTAGAAAAATATGACCGTCTGGTGCCTGATAAAACAAGGACATCAATAAGATAATTATCAACATGTTTGTAGACTGGTGAGAATGACTCTAGAAAAATATGACCGTCTGGTGCCTGACAAAACAAGGACATCAATAAGATAATTATCAACATGTTTGTAGACTGGTGAGAATGACTCTAGAAAAATATGACCGTCTGGTGCCTGACAAAACAAGGACATCAATAAGATAATTATCAACATGTTTGTAGACTGGTGAGAATGACTCTAGAAAAATATGACCGTCTGGTGCCTGATAAAACAAGGACATCAATAAGATAATTATCAACATGTTTGTAGACTGGTGAGAATGACTCTAGAAAAATATGACCATCTGGTGCCTGATAAAACAAGGACATCAATAAGATAATTATCAACATGTTTGTAGACTGGTGAGAATGACTCTAGAAAAGATGTGACCATCTGATGCCTGGGAAAAGAAGGACATCAATTAAAAAGAACATGGACATATTAAATCATGATATCAAATATGAAATCAATAAATTTCTGTAACATGTATAGAAGCAATTCATTTCACAAGAAAGTAACTATAGATTAAAATTCATAATAACTCAATGATTTTAACTACTAGTTTTCTACACAATAGTTTGTACAATGACAATGTTCTCAGCAAATGCACCCAGTCCAACACCAGCCATTTTTATACAATTTGTCCTGCCTACGAAAATGAAACTGATACTAGGCTAATAAAAATATCTGTTAATTTCTTCAATGACTGACCACTATTTCTGCTTTGAGATAGTAGAATCTTAGGCAACATTCACAATGAGTTAGGTCGACCTAGCTAGTGCAACTGAACTCAACAAGGTCTCCGACTGAATGTATTTAAATATTATGTCGCTTTCCACCCTGCTGGCTTAGAGAAGCACATCTAAGGGACCATTCTCAGACCCAGCCGTACTAAATGTGGATTGATCTATCTCCATATGTGACCCAGTCTTACTCACCACCCAGAGAGGTCTTGACTTATGGTCCAGTTTCAGCTGTAGTATACTTCTATAGTCTTTAGCTCCATATTCATCCTCTGGACCCGACTCTTTCACTTGTCTTGACGCCGCCTCTGGTGCATCTAGGATAGGGAAATATGCTGTAATAGGCTTTTCCAAACCAAACAAGCCAGCTAAATATGACAGATGAATTTTAAAACAGAATACAAAGAGATAAATTTTGGGCCATTATGATTAACATTTTGCAGATGTATGAAAAAAACTAATACAAAAGAATATGGCTTTTTGACAAAAGAGTTAAATGAGAGAAGCCTGAAGGACTTCCCAAAAACACTTCTTGAATTGTTACATTCAGTACAGAACAACATATAAGAACTGTAAAAAATACAAAAAATTTTCTCAAATAGATTGAGAACACTAGATCCCACCAAGTCAGCACTGACTACACAGAGTACGCTCCTCTGCGAAATTACAGTGTAATCACTAGTCATGAGCCAACAGTACAAGTACCAGAAGTGATATTGCTATTTTGATAGAGTAAAACATTTTAGCGCTACATAAAAAGGGAGTGTACTCACCTAAAGTGGTGGATTCTGTGTCCTGGGTGTCTTCATCATCATCTGAATCAGAGGCATACTTTGGGCGCTTGGACTTCTTCCCACCTACCAATAAGCAACAGTTAATGAAATCATTCAACATTTGGTCATTTATCATTTCTTTTCTACAATGCATTTTAATGATGCCGGCAGAATATATATTAATATGCTTGGAGTATTCAGACATTTTAAAATGTGCTTCAGCATGAAAAAATAAATAAATTCTGGGTTTAATGTCTAACCACGGAAAAGGACCAATAAATTAACACGAGGGGAGCAATTTAAGTGACTGAGTTACTGTAATATTACCAGCCAAGGTGTAAATTATTGGTTTGATTTTCAGTTTTTTTTTTTTTCGATTAATCATACCCTTATCTTTATCTTTCTTAGATCTTTTTGCACCTCCCATCCTTGTTGCCTTAGCTACTTTCTTCAGCTATGACCATAACATACTGTGAAGAGTGCATACAGCTAAAATCTTCTAAATCTTCGTCTCTTGATTATGACAGCATTTCAGCAGAGCTTCGCTATGTGCGCAAGCTGCAAAGTTGGACATAGCTACAACAGATGCGCTTATAATAAATAAGTAAAACCACATAATTCTCTATTAAAATTTTAAAAAATGAAGTAGAATATTCAATAAGCATAGAATTGATCAAAGTAGGATACATTTGTTACAATTATATAATATTTCTAATGACTTTTTCTCAACATATTGCGCGCGTTTTTTTTACTTCCGGCTTCATTTGCAAAGGCTCGTGGCGTGGAAAAGTGGTAGCCTTATAAGATATGGTAAAGTTATTAGTTAAAGACTTTCTGTATGTTACAGAATTGTATTTCAAATTATTGCAGATATCGTGAACGACTGTTTCATGTGAAAACGTTGTCTGTAGTTTGTTCAGAGATCCCAGAATTGTTATTTGTTTTCCGGCTTCTTGGTTGTCATTGAACAGCGTGTGACTTTTTATGTTGTTGTTTATGTATGCTAATAATAGAAGAACGTTCGGTTTGCCGATGAGTGTGCGAATATTTCAATTTGGTTCATAAAATTTAATATTAGATAACTAGATTAATGGGTTAACTGTGCAATTTTTTAATAAGTTTGTTCTTAATAAACTTTAAAGATCGTCAAGTAAAATTACAGATATTTATTTAAAAGATTATCGTCAAGTTTCTTATAATGACATATATTTTATGATGCGTTCTGTCTTCAGATGGAATCTCTCCCCGGTCAGGTCCCCCTGCCACCCCCCGTGGCGGCGGGACCCCCCTCATTGCCTCCCACCAACCAGATGCAGAATAAAACTCCCATTAGCTTATTACAGGTAGATATTGTTTTAAAAGGGACAATAACAATTGGAATTAGATCCTTATGTCACAATAATTACACTGTAAACAACTCATAGACATATAATGCATTCTATTTTACCACAAAAACAGCAGTTATAGCTATTATTCTGAAATCTGTGCTTACTGATGAGAATAAAAACGTAATTTTCTTTCTTGGTAATGATCAGAATTTTATAAATAATAGATTCATTGGGAAAATAAAGTTAAAGAAATCATGCTTGTTTATATTATTATTTATAATTTTTCTGTGTCTTATATGTAGGAAATCTGTACTAAGCGGGGTATCACACCACAATACGATCTTATTGCAAATGAGGGGGCTGTCCACGAACCAACTTTTGTGTTTCGTGCCTCGGCTGGTGGGTTCACAGGGACGGGAAAGGGTAAGTTGCTCCATCACTCCTGAGATGGAATGATTTCAATTTCAGGGCAAAATTGTATTGATTTAATTAAAAAGCATATACTGGTTGAGACCTTAATATGTAAGAATGATAATTATATATGTAACAGTATACATACATTTTTTTTTATTGCTTTAGCATTTTTAGTAAGCAGACATTTTGATATATTTTTCAATCTTCAAAGAGGAGATAAAAACAGTTCAACTTACTTGTTAATATTTACCTCTCATCCACAGGTCCCAGTAAGAAGAAAGCCAAACACAACGCTGCCAGGGCAGTTTTGAACCAGATGATGGGACAAAGTAGTACAGCTGATACTGTAGTATATGAACCCCCTCAGTAAGTTCTATATAACAAGGAAATAACATCTAATATAACAATGTTGAACCAGATGATACTGTAGTATATGAACCCCCTCAGTAAGTTCTATATAACAAGGAAATAACATCTAATATAACAATGTTGAACCAGATGATACTGTAGTATATGAACCCCCTCAGTAAGTTAATTGATTAAAACTTTGAGCAAAACCACATGGTCTTTATCTTTAAACCCTTAAAGAAACTTGAATAGACATAAAATAAATTGTTTGCCAAAGGTTCAGTTAGAAGTGAACTCATAACAGTTGGTAAGTAGCAAGAGCTCTCTTTTTCCCCCTGAAAAATATATATTTAGTGGTTATGAGGCCTTTATCTGAAAAGCACAAGAAAATGAAAAAAAAAAATCATGTTATATGTGTGTTATATTTTTCACAGCAATTTTGATACCCTCATGTTATTTGCTCATTTGTATGTTTTTACCTTCGCCAAAGAGGTTATGTTTTCACCCCTGTTTGTCTGTTTGTTTATTTGTTTGGTTGTTTGTTTGTTTGTCATCGACATAACTCAAAAAGTTATTGACGGATTTTGATGAAATTTTCAGGCACTGTCAGAAGTGGGCCAAGAAACAGATGATTAGTTTTTGGTGGTGATCTGTGTCAATAATCAATCAATAATCAATAATAATAAAAAATCGTTGCCTTGGCGGAGGTCTGCGCTCTCTGAGTGCTTTTTTTAAAATTTAAATCAGAAACCTGTGGTTCAGAAACACAAGGATTCCCAGTGACAATAAAATCTGTTTTGTTTCCAGAGAAGTGGCTGCTCCAACAACTACTGTAGATGGCGCTGCAGTCAACCCTATTGGAGAACTGCAGGAGTTTACTCAGAAACGTCTACTGAGACCGCCGCAGTATGAGTTCACCTGTGAGCAGGGACCTCCACACGCTAGAGAGTTTGTGTGCATTGTGAAATTGGGGAAAATAACAGAGACAGGTGAAGGATAAGTAGTATTAAGTTATCATAAGTTAAAACTGTCAGTATTTCCCAAGTCAACCCCAATGTCAGTGGTGTCAGTTGCTAGTGTAAATATACTATCCCACGTGTCACAATTGGTAAATAAATGATAATAAGATTGAAGTTTAAATTTCTTACATGTGAAAAAAAATACTGTGAAACTTTGTGGAATAAGAGAGACATTGGCAGCCATTTGAGAATATTGTAGACTGGTGAAAGTACACATATAATAACTAAAAGCTAAACATAACACAATTTGGAGGTGTAATAATACCAGAATTACAGACTGAACCATTGTATTTGAGGAGCACCTGCTTGCTTTGACTTTGAACTATGTTATCAGAATATCTGACAAAATGGGTATAACAGTTTTTGTTTGAAGTGAGTACAGATTTGAAACAGAAAAAGTCAATAATTTACAATCCTGAATTGTCTCAATATATGCCATTCAGGCACTGGGAAATCTAAGAAGAAAGCCAAGCGCAATGCCGCCATGAAGATGATGCAGGCAGTTGCTGTGACGTCTCTGCCGCAGGAAGATCTAGATGGTCCCGGGGAGGAAGAGGACGACGTTCTTCTGGTAAGACATGACTTAATTCTGGATAAGCAGGTGAGATAATCCTCCTTAATTAGTGAGTTATCAATCCACCTTTTATATTCCTCCAATATCTCTTACTCTACCCCAAACTGACTTTGATAGATCTGTTTGAGAGAAAAATGTTTTGTCTATTAATAAAAATCCACTCCTATGTTTTGTATGGACTCCAGTACAACTGCATATTTTATATTTTGATAAAAGTTCACTCCTATGTTTCAGATGGACTCCAGTAAGTCTGCGTATGCTGCTCTGAAGGAAGGCAAGAAAGTGCCCACCCTGACTTCCAGTGCCAGCAAAAAGATCAGTTCATTCTACACCCAGCTCAAAAATGCCTCAGGTAAATACTGCTGGTCTGGTCCACTGCTCTGAGGTCACATGTTGACCTGCTGGTCTGACCCACTGCTCTGAGGTCACATGTTGACCTGCTGGTCTGGTCCACTGCTCTGAGGTCACATGTTGACCTGCTGGTATGGTCTACTGCTCTGAGGTCACATGTTGACCTGCTGGTCTGGTCCACTGCTCTGAGGTCACATGTTGACCTGCTGGTATGGTCTACTGCTCTGAGGTCACATGTTGACCTGCTGGTCTGGTCTACTGCTCTGAGGTCACATGTTGACCTGCTGGTCTGGTTGAGTGCTCTGAGGTCACATGTTGACCTGCTGGTCTGGTCTACTGCTCTGAGGTCACATGTTGACCTGCCGGTCTGGTTGAGCGCTCTGAGGTCACATGTTGACCTGCTGGTTTGGTCCACTGCTCTGAGCTCACATGTTGACCTGCTGGTCTGATCGAGTGCTCTGAGGTCACATGTTGACCTGCTGGTCTGGTCTACTGCTCTGAGGTCACATGTTGACCTGCTGGTATGGTCTACTGCTCTGAGGTCACATGTTGACCTGCTGGTCTGGTCGAGTGCTCTGAGGTCACATGTTGACCTGCTGGTCTGGTCTACTGCTCTGAGGTCACATGTTGACCTGCTGGTCTGGTTGAGCACTCTGAGGTCACATGTTGACCTGCTGGTTTGGTCCACTGCTCTGAGGTCACATGTTGACCTGCTGGTCTGGTCCACTGCTCTGAGGTCACATGTTGACCTGCTGGTATGGTCTACTGCTCTGAGCTCACATGTTGACCTGCTGGTCTGGTCGAGTGCTCTGAGGTCACATGTTGACCTGCTGGTCTGGTCTACTGCTCTGAGGTCACATGTTGACCTGCTGGTCTGGTTGAGCGCTCTGAGGTCACATGTTGACCTGCTGGTTTGGTCCACTGCTCTGAGGTCACATGTTGACCTGCTGGTCTGGTCGAGTACTCGGAGGTCACATGTTGACCTGCTGGTCTGATCCACTGCTCTGAGGTCACGTGTTGACCTGCTGGTCTGGTCCACTGCTGTGAGGTAACATGTTGACCTGCTGGTCTGACCCACTGCTCTGAGGTCACATGTTGACCTGCTGGTCTGGAATACTGTTTGGAGGTCATATGTTGACCTGCTAAAGATCAGTATTTCAAGTGGATCAAGCTTTTACACACAAGCTACTTGGCTATTCTAGCAAAACGTGAAATTTTATGGTGCACACATTTGGAAGCATTGTACAGAAGAAATAAGTCTGTGTTGAGATTTAAAAGTCAAAAAGCAATTATAATGTCCTCTTAATATCTTAAAAGAATGGCTGTTTTTTGGTCAGTGGCACTATTTATTTAAAACTGTTGTAGTTTTAAATTTGAGAAACTGATTCTTTCTATCCAGGTAAGAAGCTGAACGGGCTGCACACCACCTCTCTGAACACACCAGCCAGTAACTTCTGTCAACTCCTCCAGGAGATAGCGGAGGAACAGTGCTTTGAGGTCACCTATGTTGACCTGCAGGAGCTCAGTAACAAAGGTAGGTCACTTTATGTTGACCTGTAGGAACTCAGTCATAAAGGTAGGTCACATCATTCAGCTGAGAAGCAGTACTTTGAGGTCACATGTTGACTTGCTGGAGCTCAGTAATAAAGGTCACTTCCTGGTTGAGAAAATATGATTATCTCTCTCTCTCTCTCTCTTCTCTAGGTAATCACCAGTGTTTTCTCTATTTCCAGGCAATCGTCAGTGTTTGGTGCAGCTGTCCACCATGCCAGTCGCTGTGTGTCACGGCAGCGGACCCACATCTGATGAATGCCATGCCAACGCAGCCCACAATGCATTGCAGTATCTGAAGATCATGACCAAGAAGGCGTAGTGAGGGGGCTTCGATAATCGTGTCACTAAAATGGTAGACTTTGGTCTTTAAATAAAGCTGGAAGATGTCCTGATATCTAGAGTTTAGCATGAATCTAGCATGGATTTTTATTCCTGGGATGATGTGTAAATCTAGGTCAGGGTCAGGTAATGGCTGGATCAAGGTCAGGTCATATCTGGGTCAAGGTCAGGCCATGTTCAAGGTCAAAGTTCAATTTCTACCCTATAGGTGACATTGTTATTGAAGCAGGCTTGGTGGGCTGAGGAAACTGCTATGTACAACGCTTTTCAATCTGCTTTGTACATCATTTTTCTCATATTTTTTTTTATTAACGTTATTTGAATGATTGTGACTATATATTAGTATTTTGTTGTTATATATGAATGTATAGAGGTTGAAAAAGAGACTCTTACAGCTTTTAAAACTGCAAGTGTAGTGAAATTGCATAAGTCAATGTTATTAACTGTTGTTGCATGTTTTCAGTTTTAAATTTTTTCTCTCAAATGCAATTGCACCTTGCTTGTAGATGCAAGCCTGCATTTGTTCAAGTATAATGGTGCTTTATAAGGCAGTTATACCCTTTTTAGATAAATAAGAATGGGAACTAGAATTAAGTTGTCAATTCACCTTGAGAAAAAGGTCTGTTCAGTTTTACTGTCTCCCTTTCAGCTGTTGTAATAATAATCATGTAGTTATTGGTAGTAATAAGTGAGGTGTGTGTGAGGCAGTGAAGTGTTAATGTGTCCCTGGGGCTCAGGATGGTCACATACTCTGTGCTGAAATATTGATTATAATTGAAATAAAAATTATGTATGTAATTTCTTTAAAATGTTTATAAAAGAGATGGATGTAGAGAGCCAAAATTGATGAGGTGTTCATAATGAAATCAGTTTGTGGGTAATCAGAATTTACAATAATGTTGACTTGGAAACATTTTGAACTTAAAAAAAAAAGCTGTCCATAGAATGTGTAGTTTTGGTGGTACAGTGTTTGAACTAGACCAGTGTTGTTGATATTAAGAATGGAAAGGCACACTTCATGTTTGTTCTGTTGTGCACACTGTGTGCTGAAGGTTAGATAGGACAGTCACACTTGTAATTGAACTTCACAGCTAGGCTATATATCCAAGGCTTTATCTTCATGTAGTCTAGGGATGCTGTCCAGAATGGTTGGTAACATTGCCTCTTTCCACTAGGATTTGTGTCACAGTCAGTAGTTTTAGTTGGTTTATACAGTGTAATTTGAGCAGAATCACAGTTTTGTTTATTTTATCTGTGAGGACATTTCTGAGTTACACAATACACTTTCACTGAAATACAGTTGATATTATTCTTCATGTTGATTTCCCCTACTGAATAATTTGATGATATTAGCATGCCGGCTTGGGCTCCATAACTCGAAAGCATCACGGATTGCGAATAGTGATATCACCTTTTATTTCAAGGCTATTATATGGGGCGAGTTATGGAATCAAGACACTTGCGCTCGGTCGCAGTGCATGATGCTTTCAAGTAACAGGGCAAGGTGTGAGTAGGTCAGCTGCTAAGACTGGGGTGCCAGGAGCTGATTGTCGCTGTAGATGCATGTGATATATAGTGTGATGTGATAAATGTGCTTAGTTTTGTATATACACAGGGACTTTTGTCAAGCAGCCTATGTCATATTTTTTGTATATATAAAGTCCTCACCTTTTTCATGCAGATGTATTTTTTTTTTTTTATTTCCCACTCATTTGGAGCTTTTTTGTATCTAGTTTAAAGGAAGCAAATATGCTTTTCGAAAATGTTTCAAAAGTTTTGTGTTCTGTAGAGACTAGCCATTTCCATCTTAGTTTACTATTTAACAAAATGCTTTGTGACCTGTAACTGCGTCTGTATTGTGCATCCCATGTGGAAATCAGCAGAAACTTTGTGTAGAGCAGTTGTTATGGGCAATAAATACAGAATTGAGAAGGAAAGTTTATATAATTTTCTTTTGATATTTGTTCTCCTTTCTAAAAACAGTTTTGCGGATTTAGTAAATAAATGGAATTGAGTTGATATTGTTGGGACCTTCTACAATTTTCAAGCAGTAAGGCTATTATACAAATAGTCTCAAATGTAAGAAAAAACTAAAGTTAGTCTATCAATTTTTACTGGGAGTTATTTTTGTGCGTGGAGCAAAACGTGAATGACTTGTACAAATGGGCAGTGATGCACTTCATTATGCTTGGAAAAGAGAGAAGGTGAAATCTTGAGGAACAATAAAATATAAGATATTTTCTTTCTCACTTATTTTTACTTGGGGGGGATTGAAATGGACACTGGCTTTATTGGAAACAAGATATTCCTGCCACAATTTGGTGAGATGTCAACATGGTCATATCTCGCTTTGATTTGCCACTGCTGTGATTAATGTCAAAAAGAGACCAATAGGAGCACCATAGGTTTTTGAAGCTTTAAGAGGGAAATTTTATTAAAAAATAAATATCTGAACACAATACTGAATTATAGGCAACTGAAGGAGCATTCGAAACATTATGATCAGTTACCATTCCAGTGGCGTTATTTATACACTCTGGACATCGTGTTACATTCTAAACATGTTAGAAAGTAATTTTAATTAAGTATTTTAGGTATTTCAGCTGCATTATGTTTGAATTCTTTATATTTCAAACCATCATTGGCAGCCATAACGGGAGCAGTTGACTGCATTTGAGTTCGCTTCATATATCATTCGAGGCACCTTACATACTTCAGTCTGTATTTGGCCAGCAGTCAAACCACACTCGTATGGCATTTGAATTTCATTTGGGATATTCTGACTGCAATTTGAAATCCCCTCCTGATTATGACACAAAATTTTCAATTAATTAATTAATTAATTCTGGCTGGAACTGCTTGATTCCTGCTGGTTCCGAATAAGTGTGACGGGGGCCTTAAGTCACATGTCAGTTTGAATATCCCTCAAATGTGATCAGAATGTTTCAAATGTTGCCAGAATGCCGTGAGAATATTTAAAATGCAGTTTATAGTGTACATAGATTACTATTCAAATGCCATTCAATAATTATCCACTTGAAATGCACTTCAAACGTTTTTAACATTCAGGCCGACCACAAGAATGTGTAAAACTATTTGAAATGCAATTGGAATTTTTAGAATGCTCTTTGAATATCCAGGAATGCACAAAGAATTGTCTTTCCCACAGCATTCTTGTTCATTCTGCCTCTAGTGTGACAGGGGTATAATGTATGCCAACAAATCTTTTTAACTTCATTTAAGTACGTGTGAATATAATGCTTCCACAGTCCACAGCCTAAATAAACCTTATCATAATAATCTCCTGCTCCTGCTCAAATAAGTTTTGAGCCTCAATACTTTTGCAAAAAAAAAAAAAAAAAAAAAAAAAAAATTAATAATCTATTACCAATAAAATTATTTATCATAAAAGTTAAAACCATTTTATTTAAAATCATGCTTAATTAAATTTACCCAAACATTAGTTATTTGATCATATCATATTCTGTTTATATGAAATTACTCATTCTTGTCATATGACAAAAAATTGGATTAACAATAAAAAATAAAGTAACATGACATAATGTCCATTCCCTCCAGTAAATATAACTAGAATTTAACGTAATATATAATAGTTGCATTAATTGGTTATATACTAGTACTTTATAATTGTACCACCAGCGTTAGCGCTGGCGGTACACATGGTTTCGGTCCCGTCCGGATCGTTCCGCCGGCTCCGCCGGACGGCTACCGTTACCGCTTCTCCTAGACGGTAATGGCCCCCATACCCATCTCATGGATTTAGGTCACCTATAATCTCAACTCGTTCCACGTAAAATCTGGGCTTTGTCGGTATTGGGGTCTGGGTGTGGCACTCATTACAGTGCACCCTTGTCTAAAAATGGCAAAATTAAATGCTAATTATCTACCCTACAGAAGGAGTAATGGGAAAAATTTCTATAGACGGCTTTCCAAAAGTCATATGTGTAGATTTCAAATATACCCTTGGATTTAACCTTTGACCTTTACTTCAAGGTCAAATGGGCCAAAATTTTCAAAAAAATGAAATTTTTTACGAAAAAAAATTTTTTTGCCCTGTTATTCAGACACTACACAGACTTAACCAATAATATTATTGGAAAGTGTTACCCTTCAGGTCATCTTTCATCTCCATGAATTTGGGGTCAATCGGTGCATTTTCACGGGAGTAGCGGCCATAAGATACCGAAACTGAAAACTGTCTCTAATTCGGGAACCGTTAATGCTAGAGACCCATTCTTTTTTGCATTTTGTAGAGCATGTAAAGCCCAACACTGGAGGTGGTCTCGGTTTTTTTGTATTCCATACGGTTTTCGAGTTACGCTGTATCAAAAAGTACATATTGGTGGTAAAAGCAAAATGTGCAGTACGGTAATGGATAATAAATTTTGAACTCTGGAAAAATAAAACATAAGGCTTGACAAAGCAGACAACTTGTGTTCAAAAATGACATTATTTCATTAAATTTGAACTTCTGAAACTTCAGAGCACCTCCTATTTCAAGAATTTTGACCAAAATGACATTTTCTTTATTTTAATTAATTTTTTCTGTACGAAATTTAAGGCACATTATGGTAACTCCAAAATTATAACATTTAGCCCCTTATATCTCCAAAACTGGCAGAGATAGGTCCATAGTTACTATTGAAGTTGAATAGGAAGTCATATACTGGCAATCTTACTGTGACTTTGAAATTGACCTTTGACCTACTTTTCACCATGAACTGAACTTTGCAAATTTTGCTTCCCTTTTATCTCCAAAACTGGCTGAGATAGGTCCATAGTTAGTATTGAACTTGAATAGAAAGTCATATACTGGTAATTTAAATGTGACCTTGAAATTGACCTTTGACCTACTTTTCACCATGAATTGAACTTTGCAAATTTTGCTTTCCTTTTATCTCCAAAACTGGCAGAGATAGGTCCGTAGTTAATATTGAACTTGAATAGGAAGTCATATACTGGCAATCAAAATGTGACCTTAAAATTGACCTTTGACCTACTTTTCACCATGAATTGAACTTTGCAAATTTTGCTTTCCTTTTATCTCCAAAACTGGCAGAGATAGGTCCGTAGTTACTATTGAACTTGAATAGGAAGTCATATACTGGCAATCTATATGTGACCTTAAAATTGACCTTTGACCTACTTTTCACCATGAACTAACTTTGCAAATTTTTCTTCCCTTTTATCTCCAAAACTGGCAGAGATAGGTCCATAGTTACTATTGAACTTGAATAGGAAGTCATATACTGGCAATCTAAATGTGACCTTAAAATTGACCTTTGACCTACTTTTCACCATGAATTGAACTTTGCAAATTTTGCTTTCCTTTTATCTCCAAAACTGGCAGAGATAGGTCCGTAGTTACTATTGAACTTGAATAGGAAGTCATATACTGGCAATCTATATGTGACCTTAAAATTGACCTTTGACCTACTTTTCACCATGAACTAACTTTGCAAATTTTTCTTCCCTTTTATCTCCAAAACTGGCAGAGATAGGTCCATAGTTACTATTGAACTTGAATAGGAAGTCATATACTGGCAATCTAAATGTGACCTTAAAATTGACCTTTGACCTACTTTTCACCATGAACTGAATTTTGCAAATTTTGCTTTTCTTTTATCTCCAAAACTGGCTGAGATAGGTCCATAGTTAGTATTGAACTTGAATAGAAAGTCATATACTGGCAATCTAAATGTGACCTTGAAATTGACCTTTGACCTACTTTTCACCATGAATTGAACTTTGCAAATTTTGCTTTCCTTTTATCTCCAAAACTGGCAGAGATAGGTCCGTAGTTACTATTGAACTTGAATAGGAAGTCATATACTGGCAATCTAAATGTGACCTTAAAATTGACCTTTGACCTACTTTACACCATGAACTGAATTTTGCAAATTTTGCTTTTCTTTTATCTCCAAAACTGGCTGAGATAGGTCCGTAGTTTCTATTGAACTTGAATAGAAAGTCATATACTGGCAATCTAAATGTGACCTTAAAATTGACCTTTGACCTACTTTTCACCATAAACTGAACTTTGCCAATTTTGCTTCCCTTTTATCTCCAAAACTGGCAGAGATAGGTCCGTAGTTACTATTGAACTTGAATAGGAAGTCATATACTGGCAATCTAAATGTGACCTTAAAATTGACCTTTGACCTACTTTTCACCATGAACTGAACTTTGCAAATTTTGCTTTCCTTTTATCTCCAAAACTGGCAGAGATAGGTCCATAGTTACTCTTGAACTTGAATAGGAAGTCATATACTGGCAATTTACTGTGACCTTGAAATTGACCCTTGACCTATCTTACGAAGAACTTAAATTTGATTGTACCATATATATTTTTTGCAAAAGTTTAAAAATTCTTGTTGATTGCATTTTTACAGCTTGTCAAGCACAAAACTGGTGGCTGTGTCCCTTATTTTGTGTATGTGGGGGTCTATACGAATGCGCTTGCTCCAGCTGGTGGTACAATATTCGGAGGCGGTATCGCCTCTCTGATCCTCTAGTTAATACTCCTTCTGTTCTTTAATACATCCTGCAAGAAAACGCAGCAGATACTCCAGCGCAGTAGACTACTGCAATCATACTGCAAACCGCAGTAGACTACTGCAATCATACTGCAAACATGCTTCAAATCTGCTTCGATTTGGGAGCTAATTAGCATATTTGAAACATGCTCATATCATGCTGCTAATCTACTGCATTAATGCTCCTCTCTGTACAAACCTATGCACTTTTTGGAGTAGAATTGCAGTAGGCTATGCTGCATTTCTACTGCAAATATGCTCCGCACCACTACTGCGTTGATACTTCGATACTACTGCACTTTCGTGCGGGAAAAAACAAACTCTGTCTGTTACTGTTATATTAAACTTCGCATCTTATGTGTAAACTACTGTTTGAGTTATCTTAAAGAAATACAGGTACGGGCGAATGCTTATTCTAGAATGCTGACCAAGCACTTAATGCACTAGAACAATTAATCATCCATCTGGTAATCATTATCTTATTTTACCTTAAATTTTATGAATCCATTAAAATATGTTTAAGCATACATATATACAGTTTCTGTTAATAAGTTGCCATTCAGTCAAAAACTAAGCACAAATAATTATGAAGCAACATAACATTATACTTACAAAAACAAATGTTGGTCATTTGTTTACCAATACAATCCTATCATACAATAAAACTGTCTGTTAGATTCTACTCAATTTATAAGTAACAGTGAAGCATCTTCAGTTCATTATGTTAAAATGTACCATTTAAAACCCATTACCCATTACTGACCAATGCTATCTTAATCTAAAAATACTCACTTCCCATTTCATCCTGTTACAAACAAACC
Source organism: Lingula anatina (assembly GCF_051362555.1). Classification (NCBI taxonomy): domain Eukaryota; kingdom Metazoa; phylum Brachiopoda; class Lingulata; order Lingulida; family Lingulidae; genus Lingula; species Lingula anatina. The sequence continues at coordinate 24,965,658 of NC_141771.1, forward strand.
AAAAATTACATATATATATATATATATATATATATATATATATATATATATATATATATATTAATTAATATATCAATTTCATATTATTTGTCAATCACAGTATAAATTTATGTTTAATTTTTCATTTGGTACTGTTATGTAAAAAAGTACTCTTTTTGGGGGCATGAGAAAAAACCTAAATAAATTAACACTTTTTTCACATTTGCATTGGTTGTTTCTCCTTGACTTTACCAATGCCCCAGCTTCACATATTTAACAATATAAACAGCATTAATTTGGTAATATCAATAATAATGAAAGAAACAAGGCAATATGCATCCCAAAATTTCCGTGTACCAATCATTTTGAGCAAGAGTATCAAAAAAATTATGAAAAATTAAACATGAATTTATATATACATATAAGTGAAAATACATGCAAAGATATGTGAATATAAAAAATGCTTGTTATAATATTAATAAGCTCATTAAGTTCTATTTTAGCTGAATAATAAATTAATAATTAATTACAGTTATAAACGTTGTTTAATAGTGTAACAAACAATATCTAGAAAGTTGCAAAAAATACTAATTCCATATTATTTCTAAATATGGCATTTAGGCAAATAATATGGCATAAGCAAATTACTAATAAAATTTTACTAAATGTAACGAAAATTAGGCACAATGAAACAAGTGCAGAAAAAGCAAGCATTTGAGTAAACCATCCCCCTTTTGTTTATTTACATGTTTTATTTACTCATAGAAAATAATGTAGTCCCTTTTGGCTGCCTCTGCCACTTTATCAAGTCTTAAACATATTTGTGAATCATGGGCTAAAAATTCTGTTGTGTTGTGTTGTGTTCAAATAATTTTAGTTTAGGAATAGATATGTGAGTTTTTTCCTAAAACATTGTGTTTCCTAAAATGTCAGAATAATTTTGAAGGTCAAAAAATTTATTCAAGACTGCTAAATTTACTGGAAATAATATGTTGGTATCATTTTCTTGCATACATGTATATGAATCTAACAAAATATTTTGAATGCTACAATTGCATGGTATCTTCTTTATACAAAATTCACACCCTTTTGATAGAATCGTTTTGTTTGAACATTTCATTGTGATATTATTCTTGTTGATAACTATAATATTTGATTTGAATGAATGGGTATTATGACTAGTTTTACTTGGTTTGGTAACATACTGAAGTTACACATCTCATGAATTTTCCTTCTGTCATTGTTCATCAGAGCTATTACTCAATGTAATTCTACGTGAATTTTTTGTATTTGCAAATTGACAATTTTGTTTAATCCCAAGAAAGCTACCTTGAAGATTTCACTCCCATATCAAACTTTTTGTAGCAAAAATAAGCGTAATTCTAATTAATACGTTTTTCAATTAATGAACACCAGCAATATATACAATACACAAAAGGAATTTGAATGACACAACTGTGCTATATACATACAAATATTAAGAATACAAATAATAAAATCAATTATTGAAATCTGCCAGTGCGGCGAGCAATGATGGACACGTGAAACAAGAACACAAAACGAGTTCTCAAAATCACTACAGCAATCAAAAATCTGAACAATACCTGCTACAAAAATGATGACCTAATGTCTGTTTTGAGATAGAATCCACTATCAAATGTACATGTCTTATGTCTGTGTACTTTAGCAGTTCAGTATTACCCAAGCTTAAGACTGTCCGCTAAGTCGTTACGTCTAGCCCTTTCCAACGCTTTCTTCAACTTGTCTCGACGCTCCTCATTGCTACAAGCCCCCATTCCTTCTCTCCACTGAAACAGCATATTGCGAATCTGACCAAGTGCGTCACTGGGGAAGTTGAGTTTGAGACGATCTATCTGAGGTCTCTCCACTCCAAGATAGGCAGCTACTTCCTCCCACTCAAATCCAATATTTCTTGCTAAGTCGCACATCAAGTCATCAGGTGGATACACAGCTATAAAAATGAAACAATAGAAACCATAACACAATCGTCAATATATAACAAGTAACATATGTATTAAATGTAACAGTGAATATTTATCAACAATATCAGTTTCTTGGCATACTTAAATAATATTTGTCATTTTGTATTTGGATTTTATGTGTTTACATTCACTTATTATCTAATGCAAAAGTGTCTCAATTATAATGCTTTTTATACAATCTTTTAATGATTATGACTTTAACTGCACGTGCCTTATTTAAAATAAAATAAGTACAAATACATGTAGAAATGTGCAAATCCGCTTAGCTTTGTCAAAACACTGAATTTCTAGTGTTACTTAGTAATACCCGAATCTTGATACATATGTGTATATTTACTTTAAGTAATAAGAAAATGAAGGGACAATACCTGCAGATATTCACCTACCGATTCTGGCTGATGGACAAAAGGTATTTTCATTTTTCCTGAGCCACTTCCTATACGGGGCGGTTTCAATAACTTCTCGGCAGCCAGGCGGACACACGTCGTCACTCTCCAACATCTCTGTCTTCAGATCTTCTGTCAGTTTCTCCAGGCCGTGTGGGAAGCGGAACCCAATGTTGTACTTCAGGTAAGGGAAGTAGGCTCCAATAAGTCGGTCTAGCTCTTGCATGATATAGCTAAGTACCTGGAATGCACTGTCGCCCTCCAAGACGTTGACACTTCCTTTAAACGAGCCAACCATGATTTTGAATGTGCCGTCTCCTTCATTACATAACTCCAATATTGTGTGAATTGAGCGGTCCACCTTGAAGCATGCATAGTCGCAGTATGGATTTTGGTCGTGAGATGACCACTTCCTGTAGCAGCAGACCACCAGGCGATGAAAGAGACCAGGGGGACAGAATCCGCCGTCAAACATCAAATATAATGGAGGAATTTTCTGCATTTTCAAATAACCGTCTGGAATGGGTTGGTTTTTTAGCACACAAGGTACTAAATATTTCTTCCATTTGTTGTTGGCTTGTTCCTCCGGTAGTTCAACTAGCAAGTCAAAGCGTTGACAAATGCGAAGAAGAATCTGTTTATTTCCCTTCAGCTCGGCGTCTTGTTCCCACACACTGTCAATCAGTCGTTCATCTAGTTCTCCTCTATCATCCAGCATCTTCCAATAACCCCTGACTTCTGGTTTAGAAACTTTATGGTACTTCTCTACAGTTATTAAGGATGCAAAGGCATCGATCAGCCATTGTGGATCTAATATGACAATTTCACTAATGCCAACTTCATTGAAGAAAACAAGTTCTCCCAACTCGCTGTAGAATCCCAAAAAGAATAAAACCTTTTCGGCAACATCGAAACCATAGCGCTTTCCCTCCTGGAACACATCCTCTAGGCTCAGACATTTCCGAGATGTGCTCATCTCCTTTAGTCTTTTTTCCAGATGTACATACCTTAATGGCTGCTCTTCTCCCCAGTGTGGCTGTGCATGGATTGTTTCCCAAATTCCCCCTTTTAACTCCTTGATCCCGGCGTCCTGCTGGTCACAGTTATTCACAGCGTAGAAGTACGGCTGCACGTGCATGTCATGCGCTGGTCTGCCGTCCAGGAATTCTTGAATTTTACGAAATTTCTCCTTTGTCAGCTTCACCCTTTCCTGTAGAATTGATTTAAACATCATAGAAATAAAAACATTAAATCAATGTTTTCTCTTTTGTTTGTAATGAGTATGGATAGAAATGTTTAAAAGCGTTTCGTACAGAACATGTAAGCATGGCCTACCTAATTACAATGGCGACTTAAAATATCAAAAATGTTCTATTTAGAATTTTCATGACCAAATCTAATTTTTCTCACAAAAAATTAAACTTTCTCGACCTTTCCCTCAACAAGGATTTGATTCGATCGTCTTTTGTTTATTTATTTATTTATTTATTTATTTATTATCATTAATATTATTATTTTTATTATTATTATTTAAATAAATAAAATAATGTTGTTCCATATGTATATAAATCCAGAGTAATTCAGATCAGTTTGATTTCCAGTTTTTGGTAGTACAGTGTGTATGCTTGTGGGACATCATGTATAAATATGTATGTTTTCAGTATAAAATGTGAATAGTAACATTGTATATCACCTTGAACTTCGCGGCTTTATTTGTCGATTTCGTTTAAAGGAAAGAAATCTATTTAAAAATGCCCAGGCCCGATTTTGACCTCCTACCTCTTCAGTTTTCCCTAGTTGATCTCTATGTGTCCCCACTAATAGGATTCTGGGACAAATATCCACCAATCCAGGGTCTTTTCTTTTTACTATTTCAGTGTGAGTATGGATGGAATTCTGCCAGAATTTTAAAAAATCTGAAAATAAGTTTCCACACATTATTTGTTAATACGTAATGTGGTTTCTTTGCCATAGCTAATTTCATGGCGTGTAAATGGTACAATTGTAAATGTATATGGAACATTACAAGTTCAACTTCCAATGTAATTGAATAATGGTGGGTACATGAACAATAATCACATGTAGTCAAAACAAGTCTGAAAAGATTCTGATTAAAAGAGAAAGGTGACCAATTAATTTAAAAATGTTAAAGACAACTGAACGCACCACCAACAGTGTCTGGGACGCTATCCACTGGTTTTGGTCCAGTTCTGCCCACTCGCTCCACATGGACAGGGTCATTTAACTCTTTGGTGAGGTCAAACACCAGTAAGTAGACAGCTCGCCATGTGAGGAAAGTTTGATGTGTCGTGTAGAAGACATACTGACCACCAAAGTCCCAGAGTGTCAGTAAATCTGGAACATCTGGTTGTCCTTGGCTTTTTTCAAGAACCTGCTTCACAGTTACTTCATCTTCATCTATAATGCTTTTCCGTACAGTAGTCTTGTTTGTTTTCCCTAAAAGATAAAAAAAAAATTACTCTGCTGTGCGATACTTTCTTGTACCTACACCGAAATAGAGGAGTGACATGTAGCATATTTAAATTGCCGATTGTAAAGCGTATTTGTTAAAAAAGTTTTGTATGAAAATATTTTGTATAATAAAGAAATTTTGCTACTACCAACAGCTAATATGGAGGTGGTGACCTCAAATATTCATGGCCAGAAATGCGCAGCATTCACGCGATACGCGAGGGCGCTACAGTAGGGCTTCACGTGACTCAACTAGCCAATCACAGCACAACAATGGCATCGCACACAGACTCTGTGATAAGTGCTCAGCCCATTGTCAAGTAGTGTTAGTTCATGATAACAAGCGTCTGACATGTGCAGAGAAGTTTATTGTAATATATTGTTGTTATTGTTACGTTATTAAATCTAACTCTGTATCCAAGTAGTAACTATACTGTACCAAGTCAGGTACTGATGATGTGCAGAGGTCATATATTCCAGAATAAGCCATTACCACTAATTTATAACTTTAATTTTGTTTAATATGTTATTCATGAAAGAGTTCATGAAAGAGTATTTGAATTTGTTAAATCGTGATCTGATTCTTTTTATATTCAAATAATTGAATAATGTGGGTAAAATTGGTCTTCCACTTCTTATTTGCATATTTCCTTTACTACTGTATAAGATTATTTTGGAACAGTTGAAGCATTAAAATTTGAAATAAATAGCAATCTGAAAGAAGAATTTTGCATTATTATTAAATGATGATAGGAATTTTGGATTAAGAGATTAGTTAAATACTGAGTAGTGATATTGTCAGTCAATTTATGTAGAATCTGATAATATGATTGAAAATACTGATTGGATTCTTGGCCTTGCACTGGGCAGTTTCACATTTGTACCAAGTGCTTTTTTTTGGACTCCATTGTACAGTGGTAAAAGTTCTTCAATTGCCATGAAAGTTTTTAATCAGACTGTTATGGTGCTGCTATCTGCTGGTGCTATCTGCAACGAATGAGTTTGTCTTTGTTTCTGAGTGAATCTACCGTCTAAAATCACTATTTCTGAAAATATGTGCGTTTTGCTGAGGGTAGGCTAGGCAATACACAGCAAACTTCTTAGTACGTGTGTACAACAGAATTTTTTTAAAAACCCTAGCAAAATTTGGTCAGGAGTTGCTTGAAGCATAGCACAGCGTTGCTGTCTATCGGCATCAGGCCGTTGGTTTGTCAATTATCACGAATTACCCACGAATCGCGAACCCATTCAATTTCCTATGGCAATCTAGCAACTCATTAAAAATGCACGCATGCGCAGTGGGCTAAGCGTGACGCCATGCAGTGCATTTCTGGGGATGTATATCCCGATGCCTGTCTAGAGCATCTTCATCAATCTATTACTGATATTGAATATTTTCAATATTACTTGACTATATAATATGTTCACCCTTCATCATAACGACTGCTTATAATATATTTTTTTAAAAATATTGATTCACTTTAAAAAAAAATGAAAAATTCAACATTATCTATTATCACAACATTTACTTACTGTTCTCTCTGTATTCCTTGAGGCCTCTGGCCAGTGCCTCAATACAGTAATTTGTACTGGACTCTACACAACGGGAAATATTGGGAAATGTAAACAGATAATACCGTTTGTCAAAGTAAATGCAATAACAAAAAATTCAAAATTTTATTTCCTATATTAGTTCCAAGTATGAGAGACAGAAAGAAAAACAAACAATATACTGTATATAAAGCCTTTAATAATTTGATAAAGTTGGTGTTATAATAGACGTGAAGTGGTGTTTGTCACCTTTTCTCTGCCATGATGTCCCTGCAGTGTGTTTCTCCAGTATACACCCAGATACCTCAATACCATTCGTCACCGGGTCGTCCTCAGTGAATTCTTCCCCCAGCAGATTTCGGCAAAGGTGTGTTTTCCCAATACCTCCCTGACCAACCACTATCACATTGGCTCTGTACACTCTCTGTGTTCCCTCCGCACACGCTGCCTGATATATGTCTTAATACGTGATAAAAACATATATATATATTAACCTGATATGATTAGTATTTAACGTAGCCAGATAACGGCAATTCTGCACATGTATGATACCCGTGAACTAGTTGAAATTATGGGTTCGTTGTATAAAGCTGTTACACAAGTAGTCACAGAATATGTAAAATGTAGTCGCTTATGTAAAAGTATTGATGAAGATAGGAAGTTAAGGAAATTGGCTAGAATGACCCAAAAAAAACACAATGTTGACCAAAAGCATACACACATCTTTGTTTCAACTCTAGTTCTATTTTACCTTTTTAAGGCTTTATACCTTCTACTGTTCCTGTTTTGTTCTACATACTTACCCAAACTTGCTGAAAGACAAAGATATCAGGATGAATGTAGATGTATAATTGATTAAGATTTTTAAAAAGTATTTACGGAAAATATGCAATATTATAGACTGGTCAAAACGGTTTCCAATTTACAATGTTCACCCAAAGCGTACACAATTCTGTGATGAAAGCTCTCTGGTTACAATTTAGGCCGACTTTGTTTACTCTCATTATATTGTAATTTTTTCAATACTTACCGATCTCTTCCGCTGAAAAATATAATGTATACAAAATAAATGTATTATCAATTTAAATACCACGTAATGTAAGCTTTCCTCCTACTTTTATCGCGGTATGAGGTTTACTGTTTACTGCTAAATATCTAGGATGTACGAGCATATAACTAGTGAAGTTTCATTTGTTAACAGCTGTAGGGGAAATTAGCTGATATTTACCAACAAATATTACGTATTCTGGACTGACAGTACACTTTACATATTTGTGTCTTGGTATATACACACACTGGACAATACAGGTGTCACCCCTACGGAACCAGTACTTTGAGGGAGATAAATGACTGTGGAATGATATGCTCCTGGTATCATTTTATTAACATCAAATTTCACAAAAAGACCAACAATACAATTCCAGGGCACAGCGGTTTTATACTCATTAGTCACATTATACGTAGACCAGGCATTATAACTTTGATTACTCTGGTGACGATTCTATTGTCCAGTGTGTGTATATTGTTTTACAAAGGCAAACACGTTTCCAACACTCCACTTACCTATTACTGTATCCAGGTCTTCACCACCTACAGAATACGACAAAATGAAGTATTAAGGTTTTCAATATGTTCTATTCTACAAATACCTAACGTTTACATTACTGAAATACCTTGCGGTTTTATATAGTACCCTGCACAAGTCCCACTCTAGATAAATTATCATTCCAGAATCAAAATGTTATACTTTTATAGAGTACCCAAAGTTAAGTCCTAAATCACAATGTTTTCTTAAAGTGTACACGACTGTCATTTTGTTATGAGAGCACTCTAGTTTCACATTACAACAAAGATAGGTCATTTATTAGTCCGACTCATACGGGGTTATCAAAATGTCATCGCTTTCAGAAAAAAAGATAATTCACAAAACTTACCAAATTCAGTAATATTTCTTAGGGGGTCAATCCGACCATCTGAGACTTCTGTCATTTTCCCATCTCACTTTCCTCTCGCTGTGACTTAGAATATGACTGAACTTGTAGAGGAGAACGAATGGAGTGGACGTACGTCTCACTTTATATTATGATACTATAAAATGAGAAGATCTAAGGACGACGAAAGAGTATTTAAACGATGCCATTAAAACAGAGTTTGTTAGAATTATTTTAAATCGATATACATGTAAACCTCATATAACGTAAGTATACCTGTTTTCCTTAATCCTGTTACTACCCAGACTTCTACTGAGTACTTTATACGACCGCCATTGCTCTCAGATAAACACACAAATTCTCCTGCTCGGTGTGCACTGGTATATGCTAGTGTACTGCTCTATTGTGTACTGGTATATGCTAGTGTACTGCTCTATTGTTTAGGCCACAATGGCCAACGTCACGTAAACAGTTTATATTTCATTGTAATAATTCCAGGTTAATACCCAGTCGCAGCCGTTATGTTAAAATTGATTGCCCATTGAAACCACGAGGCGTATTGTGTTTTTATATTATTGATATCGTCTGTTGTGGATTACGTATATGTCTTAAGCCTCGGTCACAACCGCACGCACGAATTTCAGAATAGTACGTCCCCTGCGATTTTTGGGTGTTGCGGAGGCCGTGGAGGTCGTAGAGGGACGCTAATTACAAGGAGCGATGGCCGTAGAAATTGTACTCATTTCTTGAGTTTGTCTTGCTTCCTGTGTACGTGGCACACACTCACAACTTACGAAGGGAATGCAACGCACGGCGAAAGTAGTGCCCTTTTGCGTCAGTTTTGCTTCACACTTGCTTCACACGTTTGTGGTGCCGTACTGACGGAGTAAGTCAATTTTGCTTCCTGTTCTCCTCTTCTTTCTCCTCCTTTTTTTTGCTATGTAAGCTTCTTTCTCTTGCCTTTTTTGGAGGCATATAAAAAACTAAATTGAGCAAAGATTTGAAAATTTTGAAAATCGCTGTAAACATTACACCGTCAATGTTCATTGTAAAGACACGAGCGTGCGTCGCGAGCACGCCTGTTATACACCAGACGTGGGGGTGACGCACGTGCGACGCATTCCCGGTGTGCTCTCGACTTTGTTCGTTAGTTGTGAGGGCGTGCGCCTTAAGCCTAGGTCCCAGCTACGTTTTGGACGCACGGTTTTTAGGTTCCTTGCGTCCGGCTAGGACATTGCTAGATCGCACGTAGTGGCTGTTGTTCATGTCGAAAAGTAAAAGCCTAGGTCCCAACTACGTTTTGGACGCACGATTTTTTGGTCCCTTGCGTCCGGCTAGGGTCGACGTAGCTAGATCGCACGTAGCGGCTGTTGATCATGTCAAAAAGTTTCTACGTGCTGTTTGCGTCCTCCAAATGTCGCACGATGGACGTGCTCCTCACGCATGAACTCCCACGTTTTTCCCATTTATTGGCCGTAGACCACACGTTGCAGCCCATACGTTCGGTTGGGGCCTGGGCTTCACTTGATTCCATCCCTGCGATCTAGCTACGTCCTAGACGATCGCAAGGAACCTAAAAACCGTGCGTCCAAAACGTAGTTGGGACCTAGGCTTTACTCAACAAGCAAAGGGCACCTGCCACTTCATTGCTTGCGTCGTGCCTCTTGCACAACGCGCGTCTCTCTTGCTTACTCCGTGCGAGGGGAGCAAGTTACTCTTGCGGCCTTGCTGTTCACAGGCTATTCGTAGAATCTTTTGGGCATGTCCAACAGCCTCAGTACGTGCTTACGGGCTGTCTGCGAACTCGAAATTGCGTAAGAAGGGCTTGCGTGGGACGTGAGATTCTGCGCAAAATTTGGACGCAAACAGCCCGTAAGAGCCCGTGCGGTCGGTTGTGACCGAAGCTTTAGTAAAGGAGCCGGAGTGACAGGAATGATAGTCTGCTAGGAAGCGTAGATCATTCACTAATACTTTGTACATACATTAACCCCGATAATCCGACTAACCCTAGCCTGTACTAGTACTAATCATGGGGGACCCCAGACTTCTCATTCCTGGGACTATATTTCCTGTCACACAGTAAGAATAACGAAACAAATATGAATGTACAATCATTACCGTAGCGTAGTTAGTATACGGGTATTCTATAATAAAGTTGATGTGTACACGTTATCATAGCATATCAGCCTTATTTCATTGTTTGTAAAATGTGCGTGTATACAGGTGGCTGATCCTTCGCCTTGTTTGTTCTGCGTCTATTCCTCTATTAAATCACTGTTATAATGCACTGAATCCTAATTCAACGTCACATATATTTACAAAGTCTGGTAGCGGGTGTTGACTCCGTAAATGTTAATACCGGTGCGCAGTGACGTAAAAATACGGCTTTAGGTGTCCGTTTCCTGAATCCCCCCCCCCCCCCCCCCAAAAAAAAAACAAAACAAATAATAATAAAATAAAATAAAAAACACAGACAACGCCCCCTGCAAACACACACCCCGTCTCCAAATACACACTGCACCCCTCCTCCGCACACACATCCCCTCCCATACTCATACACACACCCCGTCTCCAAATACACACCGCATCCCTCCCCCGCACACACATCCTCTCCCATACTCATACACACACCCCGTCTCCAAATACACACCGCACCCCTCCCCCGCACACACATCGCCTCCCATACTCATACACACACCCCGTCTCCAAATACACACTGCAACCCTCCCCCGCACACACATCCCCTCCCATACTAATACACACACCCCGTCTCCAAATACACACCACACCCCTCCCCCGCACACACATCCCCTCCCATACTCATACACACACCCCGTCTCCAAATACACACTGCAACCCTCCCCCGCACACACATCCCCTCCCATACTCATACACACCCCGTCCCCAAATACACACCGCACCCCTCCCCTGCACACACATCCCCTCCCATACTCCTATACACACCCCGTCTCCAAATACACACTGCACCCCTCCCCCGCACACACATCCCCTCCCATGCTCCATCACAGCTTTAAGAGAGAGAATTTATTGAAATAATTTATATTTGAATACAGTCGGTAAGCATTTGAAATTGAAGGGGAACAAAAATTGAAGTCACTGAAATAATTAAAGTATATAGAATATGTTAAAACATTTCATTTGCATATCAAACACGCAAATTTTATAACAAAACATTTAGTCTGATAAATGTCAACATTAATTACCACCAGGGGATCCTCTGAGCAAGATATACAATGCACAAAAGCAATCTGAATGACACAACTGTACCTTCATGTATCAAGACTTTAAATTATAAGACCAATAATTGAGATCTCCCAGTGTGGCGAGAAATGATGAACAAGAACACAAAGACATGTTATCAAAATCACTTCAGCACGTAAATAGATGAACATGATTCCTGCTACAAATAACATCAACTAGTATACAACACCAAACATTACAAATACAAATTAGGATACATTACACTTATCTTTGTGGAGAGTTATGTTAGCTTTTTTGACTAAATTAACAAGTATGCACTAAATCTTGAGAATGGGCACCACCACAATACAAATATTCCAATAAAATGATAGATACAAATTCAAGCACACCAAGACGTGTTTTCAGAATCCCTATATCTATGACAAGCAAGTCAGTGAACGTAACACAAGCTACAAAAGCAGCCATGACAATTGAATAGCAAATTTTGAGGATAATTTGTCTATATAAATACATTTTAAAATTAAACATAGGGCCACACTTTTTTTAATTTTATGGATGACATCCTGCGCGTGCACGGATTTTCGCCCGTTCTCAAAAAAAAAAAAAAAAAAAAAAAAAAGCCCCCCCCCCCAGCCTCCAACGAAGTCGGTTGTCGCAAAAGTCGTTATTGAATTTGCAATGAAATGAGCTTTCTGCGCATGCGTATGTTAAGATACTTCATGGTATATTACCACTTCATGGGATAAATGCTCTGATTTTACTGTCAAATCGACTTCATAGGATAAATTGCGACTTCATCTCCACATAAGATATTGCCTGCGACTTCATGGGATAATGGTGAAATAGTACCTGTTGTTGGCCCAACGCTATGAGAGAGAACGTTTTTGAAATATAATGTTTTTGTACTGTAAATATTATCCAAAATAGGTAAACTGTACGTTTTAATTCACTTTTATGACTGAATAGGGTTTCTTTAGTGGTATTGGATGCATGTTTTGAGTAATTTTAAAATACACAGGCGTATGTAGGTGAGGATTCAGTATTTCTAAAAATCAGTACATTATGGGACATTATGGTCAGCGTTGAAGAAAAGGGGGTCCAGACCGCCTAGGCCCTCCCTTCCCAGATCCGCTTGATGCATAAAACTAATGGATCAGGTAAACCAGACTATGAAAACAATTTGCGCATAGGTTACTGGATTATAAGACTAATTTTTCCATGAGGAAAGACGCGCAAGTGTAATGATTTACGTCTGTCCCTTGGTTTCCGAGATGCTCTGTTCTGGTCCTACACCTGTGAATGTCCATCATGCCGTGATCAATGGTGTCCCCGAAATGTGCCCTTGGCTGGCTCTCATTTGACCCGAAAGTATTATCTGCGGCACAGTCTGCATTTGGAAACCTGTTAATAAGGCGTCCGGAGGGGGGGGGGGGGGGGTGTAGGCCTACTCGTTGTTTAGCACCCTAACTAACGTAGTTGATCTGCGAGATCAACAGGCTTGTAGATTGATATTTATTCAGAATTGTGGTTGATTGTTATTGTGGTTGATTGTAATTTTTACATCGTAATTTCTGCTATCTACCTTCAGTATTGGGACTTTGCAGTCCTTTTTGGGGGGGGGGGGTATATATTTTCTATATCGTTGTTACTGGTATCCTCTATCCATTAAAGTGAGGAACATGAGACGCTGGGGATATTTAAACTTGCCATTAGGGATGTGCACGTGTCCTTCGGATTTTTGGTGACTTTGGTGACCTAGGGGTGGTTGATTATTATCTTTAAATTGTATTTTCTGCTATATACCCATAGGTCTTTAGTTTGAGGAAACTAAAATGTCGGGGTGTGCATAGGCAGGTTTTTTTTTTTTTTTTTTTTTTTTTTTTGTGACTTAGGGTGTGGCTGTCCCTGGGGATGGTACACATGTATATTACCGTAATTTATTTCATCTCCCCCTAGACCATTCGAATTAGGAACATGAGTCTTTGGTGCATGGTGGGCTACATTAGTGTGACTTGGGGTGTGGCCGTCCCTAGGGGGTGGAGTGATTAGTGGTTTGTCAGGCAATGAAGCTGATTCCATAGATTGCACTTAAGATTCCTTGCAGAGTTGGACCGACCCAGCTATTACTACATCCTATGTGTGAATCTGATGGCGGTTTTCGAGTTAGGAAGGAAGGGGAAATGTAGAGAAAGCAGCAGACAGTACTAAATAACAGACCTTCAGTCGTATTCTTAAATATAGGTCAAGTTAATTAAAACCCATTCAAGACCCCATACTCTCAGGAATCCTAGGGTCCAAGTCCCATTGTTCTTTAACATAAAACACACATGTTAATTACTGCTCTTGGGAAATAAACATTTTGTTTTGTGTTAAGACACAACAGCAGTCAAACGCTAGGATTCCTGATAGAGTGTGTGGGGCCTTGAATTAGTTTTTAATTGGATTCCCTGACCTATATTTATGCATATGGCTGGAAGTCCATTTAGTTCTGTATGTACTTCTGCTGTTCTCTACATTTCTCAAGGACCCTTGCACATTCATTAAAATGACTGGTTCATCAATCTCCGTTTCATGTTCCTTAAAATTTAAGGGTATAGATGGCAGAAATAAAGTTGTGAAAAACAGAATCAACCACCCCCCGGGATAGCCACACCTAAAATATCATACTAACATTCCCGGAAACCTATGCATATCCTCAATGGTAAGCTTATCAGCCCGGAAGGTTTCATGTTCCTAACTGTAATGGCGTAAGGGTAGAAGCACGAATAACGATGTAAAATTTAAAATCAACCTCTCCAGGGACGGCCACACCTAATGTCACAAAAACCCAGAAGGACCCATACACATACCCAAAGACAGATTTTTCAGTCTCCATAGCCTTACGTTCCCAGCTTTATTGGTCTTAAGGATAGATATAGCAGGAATAACAATGTCAATTACACTCAACCGCCCCCAGCCCCCCCCCCCCCCCCCCCAAAAAAAAAAAAAAAAATCCGAAGTGCCCTTCCACATTCAAAATAGTATGTGGCCACGTTTCATGTTCCTAGCATAAAATCCGATGTAAAAATTAGAAAAGACCACCCCCAGGGTCGACCACACCCCAAGTCACAATTGAATTCCGAAGAGCCTGTGCAAATTCCTATAATGATAGGTTTATTAATCCCCGACGTATCAAGTTCTTAACTATGATGGTTTAGGAAGTAACAATGTGAAATAGATTATGTATGTATATAATGAATTGTCCACCACAGGGAAAGCTTGACCAATGTAAGCGTACCTAGCCGAGACAACCCCGTCCCCATTCCAATTCTACCTCTATAGAACTTCACACTAGCTATTTATTGACTAAGAAAAAATTCTGGTTGCAAAATGCGTTCCGGTTGAAAAATTCGTTTTCACGATTTTCTTTGGTTGCAAAATGCGTTGCAGTTGCAAAATGCGGTTCTACACCAGTTTTATGAATCCCCAGTATTTCATTCTCCCCAACATCTATCTGGACAGTTGACCGTTTCAAATCATTCAGATTTCAGACTTTCCGACCTAAGCGTTTTCATTAAGTATATAGGCCAGGAGGTCAATCTTT
This sequence comes from Lingula anatina, assembly GCF_051362555.1. Taxonomy (NCBI): domain Eukaryota; kingdom Metazoa; phylum Brachiopoda; class Lingulata; order Lingulida; family Lingulidae; genus Lingula; species Lingula anatina. Next base: position 24,980,785 of record NC_141771.1, read on the forward strand.
TTAAACGACCGAGATATTTTCTAAACATTTATGTTGCATATCAATAGAAAAGCCTATTTTTACAGCTTGTTATTGCAAGTCATAACATTTATGTCATAGTTACAAAGGAGATACTTCTATAACACGAATAATGGAATAGACGGTTTGTTAAAGATATTAATGTACACCTAGTGTGGAGCAAAATTAAAACCTCTCTGCCTAGTAGAGTTCTCTACCTACAGTGGAAAGACATACATTCTTGCTACTGTGTACTAGCCACATCTATAAACCTGCGCCGTCAATCAAACCACACATGGTCAGTTTTATGCCCTAGTTTAAAGGCAGGCAATGTGTTTATTTATACACTTCGTTTGTCTTACACATCTAGTGCCTTAGACCCGCCATGATTCAACGTCCAAATATTGTCAGTTTTTAATCGTCCTGAAATCTGAAAAATCTCAAAACTAAATGGGTAAAACAAAAAACTAGCTTTATGCTTTCCGTCACTGGACCGGAGCTCTTGAAATAAAGTACATTATTTATAGAAGTTAATCTCACGGGTATCTACGAGAACATCTGAAAATAACAGCTTCATTAAACTCCAACGAGATAAAATACGCACTATCATGAGTAATGTTACCCTCCCCCCCCCCCCACACCCCCCATTTCAAATACACGCGTCACTCTGGAAATCATGGTCTAGAATGAAACTTCATATCGACCTTTACGCCTAATTTCCACATCCAACCAGAACTGAAACATGTTTGGATACAATGTACCATGAAGTGGTAATATACTACGAAGTCTCCTAAGGGTCCTTATTTTTTAACCAATGAAGTCGCCTTCTATCATGAAGTAGTAATTCTTATCCTATGAAGTGGTAATATACCATGAAGTATCTTAACATGTGTATTTTCGCCACGTGGAAATGCGGCCACTTTGCTGTCAAATTCATCTCTAGGATTACTTTCAAACTACACAACAATAAAAGTCATAAAGAGAACGGGCGCCATCGTTTTGGATTGGTATGCCGTTGATATTGGTCATGGAGATATCACCTTTTTACAGTTGTGCGAAAGGCTGGCGGCGGCCGAAAAATTTCTGTGACATTCTGTACAAAGCAGCACATTAATACCAGGTTTTCTGTAGCGAAAAAAGGGTCGACAAGGGCGTCGAGGTATTAGGTGGGCTGAAGGTCGGACAGGCCACCTGACAGTTTGGATGCTTCGTGTGAGTTGAAGTAGACAAAATGGCATCGTCCGAAATGACCTTTAACCCTTAAGTGACCGAGTGGGGTCATTTACGACCCCAGCCATATGATTTAATGTGCCATCTCTTTATTTTTTATTCGAATTTTCTTTCCTTGCATGAGTTTGTCAGTCTACTAATCCTACACACTTTCACAGTTTTTTGTAGGGATCAACCAATTAGTGTGGCGTATACATCAAAAACTCTTGTGGGGTCATTTATGACCCCAAAGAGAAGCATTGGTTTTTACATATTAGTTTTTAAATTTTATTCAAATGTTTTGCCCACGCAACACTGACAGGAAAATGTCACATACATGTGCTTCATGCAACCAGCCAGTGTGCCCAAAACATAGGCACAAATAAGTGGTTTGTGAAGATTGTGCTTGAAGTGTTATATATAGTGCATTGCTGAATCTAATTTCAGTAGCTTTGTTGGAACTTGTTCTCATAACTGGGTCTCTCATTTTGACGGTTACAATTTTCAGGTATTTCGGAAATCTAAATAATTCTGTCGATATCATATTATACATACATTAACAAATTGTGTGGATTTTGTTTTATACACAGATGCGGTAGTAACATACATGTAAGTTGATTGAATGTGTTCTGAGTAGTATGACTTCCTTACCCGCATTAGGGTATTCCCTACTCAGCAAGTCAGCTAATTATTCTTATTGAAGTTAGCAGGATGCTATCTCAACATAAATCAAAATATTTTTACTCAAAGTAATTTTGTAATGTACTTTTTTCATTTAGTGTGGCAAATAAAAAGAGAAATATTTCTGCAAGTGGAAACTGACAAGGACTGTCTAAATACCGGTGAATGTTGTTCTTAAAATCTGTGCTTGGTTATTTCATGCAATAAAAGTGTTATTACCAAATACTTATTACATTAGATCATTATAAAATACTTGTCTTAAATCCTCGGAGTAGTATGGGTGTGAAAAAGCCTCAACAGCCTTTTATAATAAGGATCCCTGTACAGAGCACAATGGGGTCATAGATGACCCCACTTGGTCATTTCAGTCAGTAAAATAGCTTGGTCTCTTGAGGGTTAATAGATGTGGTAGTATTAAGCATATCTTTGCATCATTTTTTAAACATTTCTGTGAATTGTTCAAAATGCTTTAATATTCTGAGAATATAAATAAAGACACACTGTTTGATTGATATTTGTTTTATTGATTGCTATACCAACTGAATGCATGAAATAACCTTAAATAGATTTGGTAATATGAAGTATATCTATTCATGACTTTTTTTTACATTTTTACGAAGTATTCACAATGCTTTAATATTTTGAGAGCATGGATATATAATAAATATATAATAATAAGACATATTGTTAGTTTGATACGTGTTTCTGTGGTTAAATCTGTGTTTCCAGCTGTGTACTGACAGCATTCCTTTACTTAAGCAGTATTTTTTAAATTTTTTTGGACTGTTTTTTTTTTCGCCCTCTCGCACCGATTTTGGGGTACCCAGAGGATGTCATCCATAAAAATAAAAAAAGTGTGGCCTAGTATAAAATAACCACAGATCAGAGAAACAATGTAGTATAATCATAATTCATATGCAAAACCATAACTAAGTCCACATTATATACCTAATATTGATCTGATTTAAGCAAGCCTTCATATATTCCATAATGTTTAGTATTTTAGGTTTTAATTATCCACAAAAAATACACATTAGGAAGCGTTACACTTATGCATAGAAATATTTTGTGTAGAACCAAACGTTTAGACAAAACACAATTATTCACAAAAAATTGAAATGGTGCACCACCACAATTCAAGTATTCCTCTAGAACAAACTTTGTATGAACATTAATGAATACAATGTATAGAAACTCCAAGCCATATCTGCCTGCCCGCCTTAAAACAAGTTTTTCACATAAGTTTTGGACATTAATATATCTAAATTTCTTTAAGCAATGGCATGTATATGATTATAAGGGATAAGCCATATGTAATGAAATTCATCATAGTCACTTCTTTATTTTTACAGTTGAAACTCCCTTGGATAAAGCAGTTATAAAAATGATAATGTGTTTTGAAATTGAAAAGTTCTCCCCTGTTAAAAATGTGTCACCTCCCCCACATTTTTATACATAAAGTTCCAGAACCTGTCCCACCTGTTAGCCCTTCTAATGACCAGCGCGTGATCTTTACATCGTCATAAAAAATGTGTGAATACTTGGTGGAAAGATGATCACGCAAACAGAAAACAGAATATTTGTTGTTTTGGTTTCACTTTGGTAGGTTTATTTGCTGTTGTACAAATACATCAAATAAAAAAAAACATTTTTTCTAGGATTTGAATTTAAAGTTTTTGGTTAATTACTTTTTCCTGTGCCATTTTACTCATTGTAGTAAAAGTAACACTTTTCTTTTTTTTTTTTTTTTTTTTTTGGGGGGGGGGTATTTTCCTCTCCATCAATTCCCATAATCCATCATGTAAGAGCGTCTGTACAGATACTTAATCTCCTAATGTTCTAAGTAACCTTAAACATATCATTTCGAAAGCAAAATTTTACTTGAACTAATCACATAACTTAATCTCCTAATGTTCTAAGTAAATGGTATTTAAAAGCTCAACCTTAAATATATCATTTCGAAAGCAAAATATTATATTAATGATTATATTAATATTAAAATGTGATGTATTTTAGGATTCTAAAACTCCAAACCTTCGTATTGTATAACACGCATATATAAGGTAAGCGAATGGTTATTATATTCTGAATATTTGAAATATAAAAATAATATTTTGTTCTCAATTGTACATTAGTAAACAATTATGTTAAATACATCGAGATGTATGCAACATTTTCTCTCGTTTGCCTTATAGATTAACGTTCATCCCTGTTTCATCAATGAAAAGAACTTCGTGGCCGCCATTTCCCGCTGCAAATGATAAAGGGATCCTTTCACTGTTTTGTAAATTCGCTCAAGGATCCCTTTATCATAAACATATACAGTTCAATGTAATATCAATCAGAAATATACAGCATAGCTACCATACGACCTTTGTCTATACTAAAATAACTAGTTTCATCTCAAAGAGATGCTTGAAGTCTTATAAACTCTATATATGTGAATTTAATTTCAATCATGTTCATTCATAGAAACAAGACTCAGCATGTATGGCATTTTAAAGTAAACAGAGCAATAAAGCTATTATAATTCCATGTTTAGAGGAAACAGCCACTTATATGGATTTGGAATTATCTCCACATACAAATAAACCTATCAAAAAAGACTACTAAGACCATCATTCAATCCTGCATTTTGTTACCCAGAGTAACAGTTACACTGCCTAAATAAGATCAACACTCTAGCAGTGGTTTGCTGATTACCACATGTGTAAATTAGTCAGTGTCCATCGGTTCACTTGTGACATGTATACTAGCGCCCAGTTCTCGCAACGTAGGGACTATCCTAGAAACAATAGCTGATTTAAACTTAGTTTCATCGTGTTGAACTTCTGTATACATTCCAACCACTAAACCTATGATTTTCGGGAAACCTTTTCATTTCACGAAACTGCTGCGCCAGAATCTCCTTCTCTAGCGAAATCACTGCATTCTGGTTTTGGGACACTAAACACTTCTATCATGTTGAAGAAAGACAATCGACTATGGTTGTCGTACCGTGTGTAACCTACAAAGGATTCGCAAACTCTACCACATTCCCTATTATATACTATACTGGCAACTGGTCTGCCAACTGACGAATCTGGAGGTTCAGAATACGCCCCAACCACATGATAGCAGGTTATAAAGGAAGCCGGTATAACTTCTCTGACCTGGGAATCATCTGTGTTCGTGAAAACACCCAAACTTCCATACACATTTGTTCTGGACACACCTACAGGACAACCTATGAAAAGCTCACACGATGCTCCAACTTCACCCTTTTGTTCCCCGCTATCAGAGAAAAAATTGACTGAGCCTTCCTTAACAAGAATGGCATTATCCTCGAGTTGACTGGGGAACTCTGCTTTTTTCTCTTTCTCATCGCAAGCTATCACAAAAGAAAAGAACTGACAGTTAAAATGCAAAAATGGAAATCAATACTTGATATCTGATGCTTTTTTATTAACATAATTTACAATTAACCATTTTTATAATTCAATTTATTTTAATTCGGGATATATGAATATTTCATTGGCCATAGGAAAAGCGAGGCAAGCCCCCCGTATCTAGATGATCTGACCCCCGAGGTCAAATGATGCAAATGGGATGATTAATAGGCAACTTTCTCTGCTAAAATGAAATGCTTGTGCATTAATTTTTGTACATATCATGTTATGTAAATCGCCTTATTATATTCTAGGTTTAATGATACCATATTCTAGGTTTAATAATAGGAGAGCTTGTCAGGATTTTTGAGGCCACGATTTCCAGACTTCACCACACCTACATTTTGGAGCCTATGACTACATTTGGGTTTCAGAAATTCATTCACATGCACCTCTAGTATGGACACATACTTGACGCATAACTTACCAGTCATTTTCTTTTTTGGATCATACACATTGCCTCTCATTCCCCCCTTCTCAACTTCATCTGACTGAAGACTTTGACTGAAAACAAATGAGAAGATAAATAGCTAAAAATATGTATACATACATAATATACAATACAATATTTTATAACAATTATAAACTAGAGAAGATAAAGGTGTATGTAAATGTACTTGACGTAAACTGCAATAAGGAAATAATTTTCTCTCTGATATTAGTATCTCAGGGTTTGTGTAACGCCACAGGGTATGACTTCCAAAATTAAATATGTGAATGAAAAAATGTAAAAACTCATACCTCTTGGCAAATGATTAATGTAGAATGTGTATTGTAAGAGGTATTTTCCATATACAAGTATTAAGTATTACATAACATGCCATATGATGTTTCATTTGTAGGTTAGTAGTTAGAAGGCCTATACTTTATAATCATAAATCCCATTTTTATCCTTAAAGCCTTCGCAGACTCAGGTTAAGTGTTTGTTTCATACTGAGTCACTAATTCAGTATTACCCAAGACTCTCGGCTAATTCACAACGGCCAGCCCTTGCTAACGCTTCCTTCAGCTTGTCTCGACGCTCTTCTTGGCTGCTAGCCCCCATTCCTTCTCTCCACTGAAACAGCATATTGCGAATCTGACCAAGTGCGTCACTGTGGAAGTTGAGTTTGAGATGATCTATCTGAGGTCTCTCCACTCCAAGATAGGCAGCTACTTCCTCCCACTCAAATCCAATATTTCTTGCAAGGTCACACACCAATTCATCAGGTGGATATACAGCTAAGATATGAAAATTAAAGAATAGAAATCGTTACACAATTAACAATATATAACAAGCAACATACACATTGTAATAGTGAATATTCATCTACAAAATCTGTTTCTTAGCATACTGAAATAAATTTGGTCATTTTTTACTTAGATGTTATGCGTTTGCTTTCACTTTTAATCTAATTCAAACATAATAAATGCCTCTTTAAGCGTCGGTCGGTCGGGCTCTTACGGGCTGTTTGTGTCCAAATTTTGGGCAGAATCTCACGTCTCACGCAAGTCCTTCTTACGCAATTTCGAGTTTGCAGACAGCCCTTAAGCACGTACGGAGGATGTTGGACATGTCCAAAAAATTATACGAATAAGCTGCGAACAGCGAGACCGCAAGCGAAACTTGCTCCCCTCGCACGGAGCAAGAGAGACGCACGTTGTGCAAGACGCACGTCGCAAGCAATGGAGGAGCAAGTGCCCTTTGCGTGTTGAGCAAGGCGCACGCCCTTACAACCAAGGAACAAAGTCTAGAGAGCACATCGGTGTGGCAGGAGTGCACGTCCTAGTAACGCAAGTCCACCCTGGGGATGCAAGTCCAAAATTAGTACTAAGTGGCATAATCATGTGACCTAATAATAGGTGCCAGTCTACGATGCAAGGATTCATATAATTGTCTGATGCGTTCAGGGCTTATGCTGGCCCAAGCATGAAACACTGAATATTATAAAGTTTCTCTGCTGGTTCGACGAGCATTTGTCAAAAGTTTTGACATATCATTCCACACATTTTCTATATATTATGTTTGCATCCAGACTCTGGGCAGGCCACATCACCCTGCGAGTGTCCTGTTGGTCAAACCAATCATCATCTGCTCTGGGCCTGTGACAAGGAGCATCGTCATCCTGGTGAACAAATGGATAATTCCTGTCACCAAACATGTTAGTAATAGATGGTAGCAAGCCTGACTCCAAAACATCGATATGTTTCTAGTGATTCATGTTTCCATCAACCGCTATCAATTCGCCCACGACATTGATGTTGATGCAGCCCCACACCATGATGATGATGCTCCGGGTTCGAAAATTCAGTGCATATGGTACAAATGCTTTACCAGCAGTTCGCCAGCATCGAACCCGTCACCAAAGCGACACTCATCAGAAAAAAAATATATATAGGACCAATTGTCATGGACTGTCCAGTTCCAGATCCTGTTGACCCTAGTTCACTCTACGTTGCCTGTCTGGTAACGATATAAGAGGTTTCACTCTTGCTACCCTTCTATACACTCTCTGGGCTTGTAACCGACGCTTAGCAATTTTCACAGACACGTTCTTATGTGTGAAATTTTTCCACTGTGTTGTCAACTGACAAGCAGTGTCAAACTTTGACAACCCGGACATCAAAATCAGTCGTCGGTCTTCACGGCCAGTAGTTTTTTGGACGACCCATCAGAGGCAATTTGTCTCTTGATCCAGTGTTTCTATACCGAGACCAGACCCTCTGCACGGTTCTGACTGAACAATTCAATTGTATCGATATTCTGGCATTGCTTATATTCCGCCTCTTGACGCCTATAACCGTTAGATAATTGACTGTATCTTGCCATATAGGAGGAAGAAAGGAATAACATTTGCCGTACATGTACAAAACCAACAATACAATTCCATGGTACAGCGGTTTTATACTCATTAGTCACATTATAAGTAGAATCGCCATTATAACTACCCAAGATCTGCCTACTTTTATTACTCCGATTTAGGGGGTGACACTTCTATTGTCCAGTGTGATATAATGAACGTCCACAAAAATATAATAAACGTTTGCTTTATTTTATTCATATGACATTTTATCTTTATATTTTAGAATCTTTTCCGATAGGCATTTGAGGTATATGTACAGTGTATATTATTTCATGTCCTTTTCTACTAGGGTGTACCTTTTGTGTTTTGCGTCGAAATTCTTATTCTCTCTCTCTCTCTCTCTCTCTCTCTCTCTTTTGCAAAACCTTATTCCTTGCCATTTGAGGCGGTATAAGTTCTGCCATTTTTTCTCTTTCGTTCACATGCTCATTTAATTTTAGTAGGAAGTGCACTTCTGTTTCAACATCATTGCAATGTCGACATTTTCGGTTTTCTTCTGGTTTTCTTCTGGTTTTCGGCCTTTGTCTATACTAAAATAACTAGTTTCATCTCAAAGAGATGCTTAAAGTCTTATAAACTCTATATATGTGAATTTAATTTCAATCATGATCCTTCACAGAAACAAGACTCAGCATGTATGGCATTTTAAAGTAAACAGAGCAATAAAGCTATTATAATTCCATGTTTAGAGGAAACAGCCACTTATATGGATTTGGAATTATCTCCACATACAAATAAACCTATCAAAAAAGACTACTAAGACCATCCTTCAATCCTGCATTTTGTTACCAAGAGTAACAGTTACACTGCCTAAATAAGATCAACACTCTAGCAGTGGTTTGCTGATTACCACATGTGTAAATTAGTCAGTGTCCATCGGTTCACTTGTGACATGTATACTAGCGCCCAGTTCTCGCAACGTAGGGACTATCCTAGAAACAATAGCTGATTTAAACTTAGTTTCATCGTGTTGAACTTCTGTATACATTCCAACCACTAAACCTATGATTTTCGGGAAACCTTTTCATTTCACGAAACTGCTGCGCCAGAATCTCCTTCTCTAGCGAAATCACTGCATTCTGGTTTTGGGACACTAAACACTTCTATCATGTTGAAGAAAGACAATCGACTATGGTTGTCGTACCGTGTGTAACCTACAAAGGATTTGCAAACTCTACCACATTCCCTATTATATACTCTACTGGCAACTGGTCTGCCAACTGACGAATCTGGAGGTTCAGAATACGCCCCAACCACATGATAGCAGGTTATAAAGGAATCCGGTTTAACTCTGACCTGGGAATCATCTGTGTTCGTGAAAACACCCAAACTTCCATACACATTTGTTTTGGACACACCTACAGGGCAACCTATGAAAAGCTCACACGATGCTCCAACTTCACCCTTTTGTTCCCCGCTATCAGAGAAAAAATTGACTGAGCCTTCCTTAACAAGAATGGCATAATCCTCGAGTTGACTGGGGAACTCTGCTTTTTTCTCTTTGTCATCACAAGCTATCACAAAAGAAAAGAACTGACAGTTAAAATGCAAAAATGGAAATCAATACTTGATATCTGATGCTTTTTTATTAACATAATTTACAATTAACCTTTTTTATAATTCAATTTATTTTAATTCGGGATATATGAATATTTCATTGGCCATAGGAAAAGCGAGGCAAGCCCCCCGTATCTAGATGATCTGACCCCCGAGGTCAAATGATGCAAATGGGATGATTAATAGGCAACTTTCTCTGCTAAAATGAAATGCTTGTGCATTAATTGTTGTACATATCATGTTATGTAAATCGCCTTATTATATTCTAGGTTTAATGATACCATATTCTAGGTTTAATAATAGGAGAGCTTGTCAGGATTTTCGAGGCCACGATTTCCAGACTTCACCACACCTACATTTTGGAGCCTATGACTACATTTGGGTTTCAGAAATTCATTCACATGCACCTCTAGTATGGACACATACTTGACGCATAACTTACCAGTCATTTTCTTTTTTGGATCATACACATTGCCTCTCATTTCCCCCTTCTCAACTTCATCTGACTGAAGACTTTGACTGAAAACAAATGAGAAGATAAATAGCTATAAATATGTATTCATACATAATATACAATACAATATTTTATAACAATTATAAACTAGAGAAGATAAAGGTGTATGTAAATGTACTTGACGTAAACTGCAATAAGGAAATAATTTTCTCTCTGATATTAGTATCTCAGGGTTTGTGTAACGCCACAGGGTATGACTTCCAAAATTAAATATGTGAATGAAAAAATGTAAAAACTCATACCTCTTGGCAAATGATTAATGTAGAATGTGTATTGTAAGAGGTATTTTCCATATACAAGTATTAAGTATTACATAACATGCCATATGATGTTTCATTTGTAGGTTAGTAGTTAGAAGGCCTATACTTTATAATCATAAATCCCATTTTTATCCTTAAAGCCTTCGCAGACTCAGGTTAAGTGTTTGTTTCATACTGAGTCACTAATTCAGTATTACCCAAGACTCTCGGCTAATTCACAACGGCCAGCCCTTGCTAACGCTTCCTTCAGCTTGTCTCGACGCTCTTCTTGGCTGCTAGCCCCCATTCCTTCTCTCCACTGAAACAGCATATTGCGAATCTGACCAAGTGCGTCACTGTGGAAGTTGAGTTTGAGATGATCTATCTGAGGTCTCTCCACTCCAAGATAGGCAGCTACTTCCTCCCACTCAAATCCAATATTTCTTGCAAGGTCACACACCAATTCATCAGGTGGATATACAGCTAAGATATGAAAATTAAAGAATAGAAATCGTTACACAATTAACAATATATAACAAGCAACATACACATTGTAATAGTGAATATTCATCTACAAAATCTGTTTCTTAGCATACTGAAATAAATTTGGTCATTTTTTACTTAGATGTTATGCGTTTGCTTTCACTTTTAATCTAATTCAAACATAATAAATGCCTCTTTAAGCGTCGGTCGGTCGGGCTCTTACGGGCTGTTTGTGTCCAAATTTTGGGCAGAATCTCACGTCTCACGCAAGTCCTTCTTACGCAATTTCGAGTTTGCAGACAGCCCTTAAGCACGTACGGAGGATGTTGGACATGTCCAAAAAATTATACGAATAAGCTGCGAACAGCGAGACCGCAAGCGAAACTTGCTCCCCTCGCACGGAGCAAGAGAGACGCACGTTGTGCAAGACGCACGTCGCAAGCAATGGAGGAGCAAGTGCCCTTTGCGTGTTGAGCAAGGCGCACGCCCTTACAACCAAGGAACAAAGTCTAGAGAGCACATCGGTGTGGCAGGAGTGCACGTCCTAGTAACGCAAGTCCGCCCTGGGGATGCAAGTCCAAAATTAGTACTAAGTGGCATAATCATGTGACCTAATAATAGGTGCCAGTCTACGATGCAAGGATTCATATAATTGTCTGATGCGTTCAGGGCTTATGCTGGCCCAAGCATGAAACACTGAATATTATAAAGTTTCTCTGCTGGTTCGACGAGCATTTGTCAAAAGTTTTGACATATCATTCCACACATTTTCTATATATTATGTTTGCATCCAGACTCTGGGCAGGCCACATCACCCTGCGAGTGTCCTGTTGGTCAAACCAATCATCATCTGCTCTGGGCCTGTGACAAGGAGCATCGCCATCCTGGTGAACAAATGGATAATTCCTGTCACCAAACATGTTAGTAATAGATGGTAGCAAGCCTGACTCCAAAACATCGATATGTTTCTAGTGATTCATGTTTCCATCAACCGCTATCAATTCGCCCACGACATTGATGTTGATGCAGCCCCACACCATGATGATGCTGCTCCGGGTTCGAAAATTCAGTGCATATGGTACAAATGCTTTACCAGCAGTTCGCCAGCATCGAACCCGTCACCAAAGCGACACTCATCAGAAAAAAAATATATATAGGACCAATTGTCATGGACTGTCCAGTTCCAGATCCTGTTGACCCTAGTTCACTCTACGTTGCCTGTCTGGTAACGATATAAGAGGTTTCACTCTTGCTACCCTTCTATACACTCTCTGGGCTTGTAACCGACGCTTAGCAATTTTCACAGACACGTTCTTATGTGTGAAATTTTTCCACTGTGTTGTCAACTGACAAGCAGTGTCAAACTTTGACAACCTGGACATCAAAATCAGTCGTCGGTCTTCACGGCCAGTAGTTTTTTGGACGACCCATCAGAGGCAATTTGTCTCTTGATCCAGTGTTTCTATACCGAGACCAGACCCTCTGCACGGTTCTGACTGAACAATTCAATTGTATCGATATTCTGGCATTGCTTATATTCCGCCTCTTGACGCCTATAACCGTTAGATAATTGACTGTATCTTGCCATATAGGAGGAAGAAAGGAATAACATTTGCCGTACATGTACAAGACCAACAATACAATTCCATGGTACAGCGGTTTTATACTCATTAGTCACATTATAAGTAGAATCGCCATTATAACTACCCAAGATCTGCCTACTTTTATTACTCCGATTTAGGGGGTGACACTTCTATTGTCCAGTGTGTGCACTAGTTTTAAAGATATAATCAACGTTTGCTTTATTTTTTACGTGTTCAAATTTGCTTACTCAAAAAACTTATACATTTCAATAATCACCAATAATAAATAACTAATCATCAATAATCAATAATAATCAATAAACAGTATCAAACTCACCATTTCTGCCATTCCTTTAAACTATAAATTTCAAGTAGAAATAACGCGTTCAAAAGTAAGAGTCCTATGTGTTCCTCCTACGGAGACACTGTGATGAATGAAACAAAGTGCAAAACTCATGGGGCACCACCCTGAATGAAAACTTGTCATTTATGCAAATGAGTGCATTAGATGAGCCGGACACCAGGCTCCTCAATCACAACAAAAGTAAACTTAACCTTACAATGTACTTGAAGTAAGTTTGAGTCTACAGTGCTTACATCTGTTGACAGTCCCCAGAGGTCTGTAAAAAATTTGACCAGCTAGGCCCTTTTAAATGGATTTCTTTTTCATATATTTGTTTCAAATTCTGTTTGGAGCAAGTTCTTTGAAACGAATTTGGTACTTGTTAGTGCGCCAAGTCACAAGACCCTGTGGTCACTCTAGTTAAATGAACAGTGATCAGCCACGTGGTTTTGGGTGTGTGTGTGTTAGAAATCACGACAGAATTTAGTAGACAAGTAGCAAGCATACCGGTCGGTCACCTGTGTTTGGAACCGTAGATAGCATATAATGTGAGTAATTGTAAAATGTATTTCTTTTTCTTTAACGTATATACTGTAGTTTGTTTCTATAAGTTTCTATGAGTTTATTGTTTATTGCATACTAATGTCATTTTTTCATTTTTTTTTAGATTTGTAGAAAAGCTCAACGTACACAAATAGGTATATCAGAAAAATTTTCAAACAGATCAGAAAATTAAAATACTTATATCATCTGAAAGGTAATGCAAAAACCGGATGAAATCATTAGAAATTTTTTAAATATTCCTACAAGCAATAAAGATATTGAAGTTTTTTAACTGCAAAAATCCACCAAAAGTGTCCACACTTCTCAGCTCAAAACCTGTGCCCACTGACCAGCAGTGATCACTCAGGCGCAGCAGAGCACCCTGTGTGTCTTTGTGTGCTCAGCCTATTGTCTGGCTCACATAGCCTGTGATTAATCAGGGCAGAGCTATTTCCCTGTGGTAATTTTCACATCATGTAATATTGCGGATTAAATTAACTATACTTCGCAACCTTCAAATTTCATGATTTTTCTACATAATATAGCAAATTTCATAAACTTTGCTGGATATAAATTTCAAAAAGATGATACCAGCACTTACCTGAAATTTTTTAGCATTTTGTAGAGGCAAAACTTAAAACAAGCAGAACCGAAACTTGTCAAAGACTGCAACATGGGAAAATCATGTGACCGGATTTTACTCTTTGATTTACAACTTATTTAGTTAATGGCTTGTATTAGTTTTTTTTACGCAGCGCTATAAGAGAGATTTAAAAAAGGGGTTCCATAGGCGAACTGTCAGCAGGCCGACTTCAGTTTAACACTTCACTGCCCGTGGACAGTTACGACTGTAGCGCCCCTAGCGGATTGTGATCTACCTAACACAAAGAACAAACGTGCCACGGTGTCCATTGTTCTAACGAAACTGTAACAAATTGTGCTATCTATAAGACAATAAATGATTCAGTCATGTTATGCGTGACGTCGTCTACAATAGTACTTTAAATCATGTTTAACAATATCTATGTAGAGTGGCATCCTTCCAAGTTCTGCCCTACTTGCATTGTTGCTTGCATATTTCCGTACACCAAGAGCCCACTTACACGTTTTTAGATGGAGCCAGATATAGGCGCACGATGCACCTAAGCAAGTACTTGTGACGCACTTTTATCGTGCTGGTAAAGTGCGTCGACTTAGTGTGAGGCACTTCACAAGGACGGTAGTAGCACTCGCCACGCACTTTGGAAGTAAGATAAACGCACGGAGGAAGTGCGCTCACCCTCCTTTTTGTTTACACGTACATTGAAAGCAAGTTGAACGTACGAGTATCTTGCGTGGTATGTACGTTTTTGTGGTAAAATACCCCGGAGTTTCTGCATGCTTTTCCTGCGTTACACACACACGCCTAGCGCACTTACTCAGTACTTTTGTCTTGCGTGCTACAAGCGTGCTCCAGGAGTTTTAATTGTCGAAGACAGGTCGTAGCGAAAAACTGGCCGGTCAGTTTTCGGGCTGCGTGCTTTGCGTCGTGTTTGCGTCCACCAAAAATTATACGTTCCACGTGCGTGTATTTTACTACTTGGTCAATTTTTTGCACGCAAACCGCTCGTAGAAGCACGCACGACCGGTTGTAAGAGTAGCTAAAGGTGTGCTCACGACGCACGCTCGTGTCTTTACAATGAACGTCGACTGTGTAACACGTAAAACAATTATTTTAAATTTTCAAATTTTTGCTCAATTTAGTTTCTAATATGCCTCCAAAAGGCAGGATAAAGAAGTTTACAAAGTAGAAAAAAGGGAGGAGAAAGAAGAAAGAAAAGGAGTACAGGAAGCAAAACTGACGTACGCCGTCAGTACGTCATCACCAACGTGTGAGGCAAGTGTGAAGCAAACCTGACTCAAAAGGGCACTACTTTCGCCGTGCGTTGCATTTCCTTCGTAAGCTGTAAATGTGTGCCACGTACACAGGAAGCAAGACAAACTCAAGAAATGAGTACGGTCAGCTTTCCTTGCAATTATTGTCCCTGCTTGAAAAGACATCTCATGTGGCCCTTGCAATTCGCAAGGCAGACTTTCCTCTACCTCTACGATATCCACAAAAACCAAAAATCGCAGGAGACGTACGATCCTGAAATTCGTGCGTCCGGTTGTGACCGATGCTTAACACAATGTGTCTTAATAAGTATGACTTTAACTGCACGTGCCTAATTTAGAATCAAATAATCACATATCAGCTCTTTCACCATCAGGGTGAACAATTAAATGTGGTTAATGTTACAAGTGTCTGATAAATTAGCAATTTATGATTAGAGATTGCTGATAGACTGATACCAAAGACACTGTTCATAGGAGCAAAAAAAAAAAGAGTTATGACAATCAGACTACAATTTACAAAAATATAGCCAATTATGTGTTCAAAAAGTACCTATTTTTAGCTGTTACAATGGGTCATTTAAGGTCAAATTAAGGTCAAAATATGATGCACTAGCTCTTTATGTCAATAATTTATGGTGAAAATGATATTGGTATTTAATTCCAACATAAAACGTCTTCTCTTCTAGCAGGTTCTTCTAAGAAACAGGCTTTTATAGATGTTTTACTTATTTTTGTTAATGCAATGAATAACATATTTGATAAGGCCAAATATTACTTTGAAATCGCCTACGTGATAATAAGATGACTTTACCATGTTATGACTCAAACATAATACATGAGTTGTGCACATGTAACCAATATTAATAATGCTATAGTGTTTATAAACATGAGCCCCTTGGCGTCTCCTAATTTTTTAGTGTCCGTAACCCCCCCCTCCACTCCCCCCCACCCCACCCCCCATCTGTTTTATTTAGGAATCACAGCATATTCTGTCTGATTTTATTATTTTATGTATGTCCAAACTGACATTTATTTTTCAGGAAGAAAATAGCACATTACCCCTTATTATGAAAAACAAATGCTAAAACAAATGCTTCAGAGTTCATTTTTCTCTTAATGTGACCCCTATTTTGTACCCCTGATTGTGAAACAGCTGTATACATGTAGAATTGTACAAAATCAATCCACTTAGCTTTGCTAAAACACTGAATGCCTTTACTGTACGTCACCTATCAAAGACACAGACGTGCATATTTACTTTACCAATAAGAAAATAAACCGACAATACCTGCAGAGATTCACCTACCGATTCTGGCGGATGGATAAACTGTATTTTCATCGTTCCTGAGCCACTTCCTGTACGGGGCGGTTTCGATAACTTCTCGGCAGCCAGGTGGGCAAACGTCGTCATTCTCCAACATCTCTGTCTTCAGATCTTCTGTCAGTTTTTCCAGGCCGTGTGGGAAGCGGAACCCAATGCTGTACTTCAGGTAAGGGAAGTAGGCACCAATAAGTCGGTCTAGCTCCTGCCTGATATAGCTAAGTACGTGGAATGCACTGTCGCCCTCCAAGACGTTGACACCTGTTTTCAATGACCCGACCATGAGTTTGAATGTGCCGTCTCCTTCATTAGATAACTCCAGTATTGTGTGAGTTGACCTGTCCACCTTGAAGCATGCGTAGTCGCAGTATGGATTATGGTCGTGGGATGACCACTTCCTGTAGCAGCAGACCACCAGGCGATGAAAGAGACCAGCGGGACAGAGCCCACCATCAAACATCAAATATAACGGAGGAATCTTCTGCATCTCCAAATAACCTTCTGGTGGACATTCAGGTATCTTCAAATAGCCTTCTGCATCGGGGTGGCTTTTCAGCACACAAGGTACTAAATATTTATTCCAATTTTCGTTGGCTTGTTCCTCCGGTAGTTCAACTAGCAAGTCAAAGCGTTGACAAATGCGAAGAAGAATCTGTTTATTTCCCTTCAGCTCGGCGTCTTGTTCCCACACACTGTCAATCAGTCGTTCATCCAACTCTCCTTTGTCGTCCAGCATCTTCCAATATTCCCCGACTCTTTCATTAGGAATCTTGTGGTACTTCTCTACAGTCATGAAAGATGCAAAGGCGTCGATCAGCCATTGGGGATCTAATATGACGATTTCCCTAATGCCGACTTCATTGAAGAATACCAGTTCTCCCAAATCGCTGTAGAATTTCAAAAAGAGAAGTATCTTTTCTGCACTCTCGAGGCCGTAACACTTTCCTTCCTGGATTACTTCCTCATGGCTCAGACACTTCTTCGATTTGCTGATCTCCTTTAGTTTCTTTTCCAGAAGCACATAGTTCAACGGCTTCTCTTCACCCCAGTATGGCTGTGCATGGATTGTTTCCTGAATCGCCTTCTTTAACTCTTTAATCCCGGCATCCTGCTGGTCGCAGTTGTTCACAGCATGGAAGTACGGCTGAACGTGCATGTCATGCGCTGGTCTGCCGTCCAGGAATTCTTGAATTTTACAAAATTTTTCCTTTGCCACCTTCTTCCTTTCCTGTACAACAGGTATAAACATCAGTAAAACGAATACACCTATGATTTTCAGAACTGTCTCTAAGGGTCGATAGAATGGTTAGAAAACATACCGAGAGTGAGACCTTTTGAAGTAAAAAAAGTTATGTTATACATTACAGGTAGCTTATCTGAACTTTTGGAGCTGAATTTTACTTTTATTTATAAAGACATTAACATTTTTCCACTCACTAATCAATGTGCGACCAATTTCTGTACTAAGAATGGTGTTTTACACACCTTTACGTTAGCGAATAAATAATTAAGACTACCATGGTTTCCTCTTGCCGTCAGGAAATAGATTGAAGAAACTCTGTAGGTATTTCATGGTAACTAAACGCAGCTTGTGGTACACCATGTATATGTCAAAAGACCGGACCAAATCTAGTCCTATGTATAAAAAGCCCAGACCCCATGTTTATTACGCCCTGGCTGTGCCCATTCTTTATGGTGTCTTTGTATGGTTAACAGCATAATGGGCAAGTTAAATGACCAAGTTAATTGGCCAAGCTGCCAGTTTGTTTGTATGACATGTGCAGGGAATGTCTTAGATTAAGGCACATATTATGATACTTACAGGTGTGGCAAATGAGATATACTTGTATTTCATTACCTGTGATTTGTAAAATACACCTGAGGATGATAATTTTAAAGATGTTTAATGTTTAAGGAAAATACATGTAGATTGATTTAGTAACATTAACTAAAGAAATGTAAAATTAAAGGTCGGCTACATTTGTTAGTGTGTGAAAAGTATTAAAAAGGTATTTGTATTATCTGCATTTCCTTAAGGATAAATTACAAATACCTGTTTCAAACTTTTCTTTTATGTTAAATATAATAAGGATAAAGGATTGAATATAGGATAAGGAATAAATTGGTATCATTCTAATGTAATATGTATAAGTTTTTAATAGTTTTTTTACAATTGTATCCTAATAAATCGACTTTATCAGTGTTCAAACTTGCATAGATTATGATGTAAATAAAAATATAGTATAATGTAGCTCGCAGGGGCCACAGATAAACGAGGCATATGAAAACGGGCATATTCCTTTTACATGAGCTTTATTTTACTTGTCTCTGCTTGAAACAGCCGTGTAACTAAAACAAAGAAATACAGTTGTCACTTATTTGTCTTGCTGGTATCACCACTTCTCACATAACATCTGAGTTTATAATACAAATTACAAATTAAAATACAATTAGCAACCAGGTTATTTTTTTAATAAAACTATATAATACAAACAGAGAAATACTGGTAATATACATTATGTACACAATTGGCATAAACATCTTACCATTATGCCGTTACTGGGTAAACATAAAATTGCCACTGCATCTCTGTACCTCTGTACTCCTCTGCAGCACACACCTAACTGACCCACACTCTCCTGGGTGTGACAACTAGGACTATTCACTTATGCTAATGGAGTCCTTTTATTAAAGGAATGTGATAGATGTGCTTGTTCAGCATACCTTATGCAATAAACCATAAAATAAGTTTGATACAATCATTTTTGTTATTACATATAACTTTAAGGAGTTTTTATATCTACAGGTATGCCTGCAAATAGAGCAAATTTTTACTATGAATTCCCACCTTTCTTTGTAATTTATCCTTAAGAAAATACAGAATGCAAAAGGTCAACAAAACATTTAAGGGCAGTGTTGCCGACACGGCAGAAATTATATACGTTGTTATCATTTTTATTTTATATTATTTTATGTTCCTATGTTTATTTATATTGTGTTAGAGAAGAAACTAGAACACTGCTCAATATTAAGTAACATCTGTTCATTTAGTCATGTGGTCAACTGTATAAAAGCCGATGTTGCATGTGCTCTGCGCGGTCATTTATTACTTACTGGCAGAGTGGAGGTATGTTATGATATAACGTGTAACTTGTGTAAAATCTATGTATTTAATAAAGTGTAATTCCCTTATATAGAGGTAGTTTGTGTAGTTTACAAAAGTTTACATAAGTTTACATAAGTTTAATCAGTAACAAGTTATGAGCATCGTGTTTATTAAAGTCTATGTTGGTTTGGGTGTGGTATTTTCATGAACAACACGTGTATATCCATGAATATTTACAATATCAAATCAAATTACATTCACAGCACAGAATGTCATGACCGTCTCTGAGCAGCCAGTTGGCAGCAGAAAAAACGAGTCTGGATATTGTTTTAGTGTAAGTGTTTAAAATTAAATAATAATTAATAATCTGTGAAGTAAACTTACACGTATGTAAAGATCGATTTTTTTTTTTTTTTTTTGTTAAGATCACATGAATTAAGTTATTTAGTATATTTAGTTTATGTATCTCAGTATTTCACTGTATTGTTATTGTTATTTTTTTTCTTTTTCATTTCTTTTTTTATAGTTTTCACCAGTTTTTGTTCAGTTTCTGTTCAGATTCTGTTCAGTTCTGATCACACTGCGTGAATGAACAGCAGTATTATCCAGCGGTGTTTCTTCATTTACTCGTGCTCCGCTACAGTGAAAAACTGAAGCAAGCCTAGGCTGGGTTATATTGAAGGGTTCTCTAGAAGAAAACTTGCCATCCCGAGGCTGGGATACACCGGAGAACTCGACAAGTACAAATCTTGTTTCCCCAAGGGTACACGCTGTTTCACCGTCACATCAGACCATGACTGACCCAGGAGAGGAAAAGCAGGACATTGACAGACTGTCAAAACAAAGACGGGCGCGAAAAGGTGCCGTGACGAAGTGTGTAGGTGCCATGGAGAGGGCAGTTGCTGCTGAGGATGCTCACTTGGTAGCTAGCAAGGCTGACCAGTTGAAAGATACGTTTGTAAAGCCTCTCTTCTGGTCCTCAAATCAAGTTCGGTCCCTTGGTTCTAAACTGTTTACCATAGGCTCTGTTCTGGTCCTACACCTGTTAATGTCCATCATGACGTGTTCTAGCGTGTTCCCCAAACGTGTCCTTGGCTGACTCTCTTTTGGGCCCAAAACTTTTTCTGCGGTATAGTCTTCATTTGGAAACCTGCCAGTATGACGTTCGGGGGAGGGGAGGGGATTAATTACTTGCAGTTAAGCAACTCATCTAACGGTCATTTGGTTGATTCGCGAGATCAACGGACTACCTGGCTATTATTTCACAGCATAAATGGAAAGATATAAATTGGAGAGTAACCTTGTGTCGCAAGGATACTACTTATAATTATTTATTCCCTTCATGCTCCCTCTCCCCCCCCCCCCCCCCCCTCCCCGGGCACTTGTAATTGATACTCCGTATCTTGATTAATGTGGAAGAATTGAAAGATGAAAAGAGCGCCCAGACGTGCTTTTGACAGGTCAGGTCACGAAGTAACGGATACGGCATCTCAGGCTACAAAATATGGCTTCACAGGGCAATGAACAAATTCGAGAAATTTCCCTCTCCGACAAAATTCCGAGCATATATGGTCACCCTGCTTCCTACATGTCTTTACAACAATTCAGTATCATTATACTGAATTCTATTACTGTTCTATTACTTATGTTGTATTCAACCATTTAATAAAAATTAATAGTTGAAGAAAATTTTATTGCAGGATTTTACAATATCACTACTTTGCACCATTGTTATTATATGGCGCAGAGTACAGGTTCCAAACAGGTATACCTGCAAACAGTAAAATTGTTTGATATTAATAAAAATATAAACAATAATGTTGATCATAATAAGTAAACCACTCAGCAGTCTAACTGGCTACGGGCTATTGCCAAGATGTGTTTAGTTTATAACACTCTCCCCTAGTTCGGGACATTTACAGAATGTCTTGACCTCTCTCTCCCTCGTCATAAATCTGACATTTAAAATTAGTATATCAATTCAGGATATTTACAGAAATGTGTGAACATTGTATTACTTTGAGAAAGGGTATTTTACAGTGTTCGTAAATGTTACAAAGGAAATTACCCAAAATATATAGATTTCCATATTGAGAAGACATGTTCCTCTACTCCCCCTCTCCAGATTTCCTGGCCCGAGGAGCTATATGTTTGTCCTAAGCTCTGAAGCTCTGAACGCGCTTGATAGAAACCAGATGTGGAGATAGTAAGATTTTATTGCCCGAGCCAGACTACCGAATTTCCAATCTTACAGGTTGAAATAAGTGTGGGCAGGGGGGGGGTATATATCTTCTTAACCGAACCATGATAAAGTATATCAGTAGAAAGGTTCAACTTGACTTTTTTTTTAAATTTCAAATCGTTATTTCATAACATAATTTAGTTGCTATGCCCTTATGCCCCCCTCCCACCCTGAACTCTTGCAATAAATATTCACTTTTTTTTCATATAACTTATCCCAACCGCTCACGTTTTGCATAACGTTTTTATGAATGTTTCACATTACTTTAAATAACTGCTGACGGCTTTCCATATTAGAGGGAACAACAACATAAGCCAGTGAAAATTAATGGAACGTGTCATATTTTTATTCCGATATTTATCTTAATATATGTGGCTCACATTATCACTTTTTGTTGAAAGTTTTCTCACATCGAACTTAATTGGGTTGGATTGTCTACATCTGTAGCGGTGTTTTAAAGGGTCATAAAGTGACCAATTTTTTAGATAGCGTTATGCGGGACTTGGGTAACTTTTATATAAACTGACAATAATATACTGTAGATTGATTCACAACTCTGCCTCCGGTCGAATGCAAGCCCGTAAGGACCAACCAAAATTAAATGCCCGTGTCTGGTGCGAGTGCTCCGTTTTCGGGCCCCCCGTTTTCGTGGTTCTCATACATAATCTGGCAACAAACAGATGAGATGCAAATAAAACCGTATAATGATCGACTCGAAAATGCCTTTAGTCTGTTTTGATGCTTTCCATGTACGCAGATTTACTATAATGTATAGGATTCGAAATTATCAACATCGGATTATTTAAAATAACCATCCAAAGATCATGTACATTACGGCGCGTACACACAATTCATTTGATTTGTGGTTTTTAATGAACTTAAATATAGATGCTGCGATAAAGACCATTCAACTGAATAAGATATATAGGGCGAAAAGAAAATTGAGACGTCCCTGGAGTCGAGACAAAAAAATCTATGTTAAAGAATCCCGATTCTGTAATAACAGCCAGGTTTGTCTCTTTTAAATTTATTTGAATTGTGCTCTATAACAAGAGAGGCAGTCAATGTGAGGGTCGGTGGCACTTTTAATGGTGGGGATCGAGTATTTAAATTCACAGATTTTGGGCATGAAAGAAAATTTTGTGGTTTCCAGGGGTCAATTTCTCTTGCCTAAGGGTTTTGTTTCATACTCGCATATTTTCATTTTACTGACTCCGCAGCGTTGACAACTAGTATTATTATGTTTGACACAAAGAAAGTAACGGGAAAAAAGGCGCGCGAAAACTTACTGTAGTTGAACCCACAGTGCGGAAAACGATATATTGGGTTGGGGCGCTGTAAAAAGCTTTTTTTCCAGAACCTACTACTGTATAACATTAAAAGTGCTTTAAATTAATTCAGATGAGCAGTGCTAGTAGAAAAATATATTACTAAAGTGGAAAGTGAAGGGATTTATTCATTATAATGTTCAGTTGAAGACAACATTTGGAAGAAACGAAAACATCATCAAATCTTATAAGACGAAAACAGACATAGCGGCATATCGTTTATTCTATATTCCTACAGTACTACATACATGTATCATGTACAGCACAGGTGTATGACGCGAATTAATAACTCTAGGGGTTTTAGTAGCAATTCTTATATTCTTGCGTATTCATGTTCACCTTAGACATTCTTGACCTGGTCCCAGGTCTGAATTACAATGCAATTCGTTATGATAACATATAGCTTTCTCTTTCTCCGTCTATCGTTTCCTGCACTGTTACTCTTTCTGAAGACTGGCTCACGTCAGAAGAATTTTTGCTGCGTTGGTTATAATTCAAATCGCTATCAGATCATATATGGTCTGGTCAGTGTTTAATTGGGTCCTACTGTGCATCATACCTCCAGCCAGCAGACAGAGCGAGAGGGGGGAGGTTGGGGGGGGGGGCAGACAACTGTTGGAGTTTTGCCACATATGTCCAGTCCATTTCCAGTCCATGTGCAAGAAATTACAATTGACAGAGCTATGCATCTATTTGTATGTCGATTTGGTTAAATCCAAACTGGTATAACGAGATTCGGATTAGTTTTACTTTTACTTCGAGGCAATTCGCACCATAGCTTTTTACAATAAAAACAATAAGTTTATGGAGCACTAAATGATATGAATACATTTGCAGGCTCACTAGACTACATTATTTACACAATTATTTATTGTTGCATCACACATTCATTTATATTTTTGTACCCTTTTCAAAATAACCAGCTGACTTTCTGTGTGGGAGAAATAACCCAAGATCTGGTATTCAGAATTTGTCCGTAAAATCAGACTTGTTTTCAAGGACAGCACTTTTTCAGGTTAAGAAGGGGAGGGGGGTAGCAGATCTGTGAAGGCGTATGTCTACCGGTATCTTCTTAACCGAACGTGATATTCTAAAAAAGCATGTTGCTAATTAATAAAAGCTTATTTTAACGGTTTTTTCATTTTAAAATCGTTATTTGAAAATTTTAGTTACATAAGAGAACTAACGCATATATGCTTCTTAGGCCTCGTCTCTATAACCTTAGAACTAAAAGTTTCCCACAAACACACAAGTTTAGAATGCATAATTCGTAAGCGTTCTTTGGCAGCAACAGAAATGCGTCTAAAATTCTTACTCTGTATTAAATCTAACTAATTTTACTTAATTTCATTCATCAGTTCC
This sequence comes from Lingula anatina, assembly GCF_051362555.1. Taxonomy (NCBI): domain Eukaryota; kingdom Metazoa; phylum Brachiopoda; class Lingulata; order Lingulida; family Lingulidae; genus Lingula; species Lingula anatina. Next base: position 25,005,439 of record NC_141771.1, read on the forward strand.
CAACCTACGTTCAATAGGGTGACTCCCGTTTTCGCCCACGTCCACACACATATAATTATAAAACTTAGCAAATTATTTTATTCCATAAGTCTTGATTATAAAATTATCAAAGGCATTCCAATTATAATCGACACATAAATTGTATTCATATTGTCATTTTCATCCACACAAGTGGATGCATATGTTACAGTGAAATAAACTAAACTAAACTAAACATAAACCATAACCCCAACCAAAAATTAATCCCTGACAAAGCTTAGATGTAACGAATTAACACAATCTTTCAACAAAAAGCTCTAATTACTATTGGCGCTGTTCTGAATCTTTCCCTTGAAGTGGTAAATTGAAACGGGGATGTTAGCCTTTTATTTTGCCCAAGGGAGTACGGCGTTGTGTAACAGTAAATTGCATTGGTATGCATACTTATACTACGTAGTTATACTGGATGATCCGATCTGTCCTCTACCATAAGTCCCTCAAATCGCCACAACGTCTTTGGTCAGATCACTGGGATTTCATGATATTCCCTTCACTGTACGCTCCTAAAGCAATACAATTGGGATGCTACATGTAAGTTGTCATCCAGTAGCAAAACATCACTTGAACATTATCCGAATGATATGGGATATATAGCTTGTGAAAGCCTAGGTATAAATACCAACAAGGTATGCAGCTCATCTCTAAACCAGCCCCGTCAATCAAACACACATTATCTTCACTTGCGTCTTAGTTTAAATGCAGTCAAACAGGTTATAATTACGAATATATTGCGCGTTTATTTTAGATCCGCTGATTCGAAAATAATATAATCCATTTCTACTACTTGCACAAAACGCCTACATTTTGGTGTTTTTATAGTGACCATACCTATACCCTAAATCCTGAAAATTGAAAAAAAAAATTCTGAAACAAAATGCGTAAATGAATAAAGTAGCTAGACTATCCTTCATAGGGAGCTCTTTACATAAATTGCAGTATTAATAGATTTATAAAACGTATGCAGTAAAAATCCATTATACTGTGCCTATATAAGCTCTGAATCACTATAGTTCTTGACAGTCCAGTGGACATTTAGGAAATTCACGGGAATAAACGCGTCCATATGAAAATAAGAGCTTATGCTAACTTGAAACGGAATAAAGAACGCACGATCATGACAGTGAGTGAGGTACCCCCCTCCACATGCACACAATCACCCACGAATGTAACTGTCTTGAAAACAAGAAGCAGAGAACGCCATAAATATTGTAGTAGTATTAAGCATCCTAAAGGTAGTCACGCAGCAAAACTTTTGTGTTCTTTAAAAAATCTGAGAATATATTATAACAAATATAATACAATTTAAATAATTGAAATGCATTTCTTTCCAACATTCAGTTTACGTACGTTTTTTGGTAGCCTCTCAAAGTTTTAAACCTCAAATATTGGAGACCATAATAGAGTCAGCCAAGGACACGTTTGGGGAACACGTTTGAACTCGTCATGATGGGCATTTACAGGTGTAGGACCAGAACAGAGCCTATGGTAAACAGTTTAGAACCAAGGGACCGAACTTGATTTGAGGACCAGAAGAGAGGCTTTACATACGTTTTCTTCGTTCGAGGCTGCTCATGATGAGTATCACAGTTATCTGGACGAGGAAGAGATGGATGCAAGCGAAGATTGGTTTCGGGAAGTGGAAGAAAAAGTAATTAAGGGGGACCAAGCCTGGTATGACTTTTTTAAACTCTCTTAAGCAAAAGTCAAATGAATCAGAAACACATTTAATCAATGAAGCAAGTTTGTTTACTTTTTTAAACACCCCACATTGCTCAATTGATAAATTTGAAGGAGACGCCAAAATTTCCATTATTTTATGACTGTTTTTGACGATATGATCGATTCAAAAATGAAAGACCCTCAGATGAAATTAAATAGATTAATACAATTTACAACTTGCGTGTTAATCGGGGGATTGGAGGGTTATACCAAAGCCAGACAGATTCTGAAGGTCCGTTTTGGAAATGATCATTTGGTGGCTAGCTCTTTGATTGAAAATCTCAAAAATGGTAAAAAGATTATGAAAGTGAAAGATTTACAGAGTTTAGCTGATGAATTACAAGTTATGTGTTCAACATTAGAAAATTTGAATTTAAAAGGTGAGATAGAAAATGAAAAGATCATCTTGGAGATTCTGGGTAGGTGTAAAAGTGGGATTGTTGAGCAATGGAGAAAGCGTGCATTAGAAATCAAACACAACAATGATCGTTATCCTAAATTTCAGGAATTTGTAGATTTCATGGTAAAAACTGCTGCAGATGCTAGTGATCCAGTGTACGGTGGTGAGTCAATATATGCAAACGTGTCAAATCACTCATTTGTAACTGCTACTGTTTCTACCCAACACTCCGAGATTGGGTAGAATATCAATGACTGTCCCGTCCGTCATCCGTGTGATCAGTCTGTTGCTCAAAGGACGAATGAAAAGAATGATGTTTTCCCATGTGTGTTGTGTGGTAGTCAACATAGTTTATCTCAGTGCAGTGCTTTTAAAGAGAAAGGAGTGCAAGGTCGTTGTGTTTCAATTGTTTGTTTGCCGTACATTTTGCAAGTAACTGCAGAAATCCTGCCGTTTGTAGTGTGCCCAGCTGCGGTAAAAACATTCAAAGTTCATTCATGTAAATTCAAGGTTGCAAACTCCTCCACGCGCGCACACGGAAAGTGCCGGTGATTCTCGAATCAGATCTCAAAGTCAAATTACGAACACCAGTATTAATTCGGCCGAGATCAAAAGCGTGAAACTACCGAGAGTTTCAGTGATGATAAATGGCATGCACAAAGCTTTAGCATTGTTATACAGTGGGTCGACTTCATCATTTATCTCGAAGCGTTTAGTGTCCATTGCAGCGCTCAGTACTGAAAGCACCGTGAAATATCATTTGAACACAATTGACGGCTCTAGGAGCGCGCGATCTCCTGTGCTTTCTTTTGACATGTCACCAATTGAAAACAGGTCGGTGAAATACCGCGTGTCAAATGTTTTCGTCATTCCTCCCCTTACGAAAATTTCCTAGGGCACATTTCCTATAGGATTTCCTATAGGATCCTATAGGAAATTGTTTTAAGTTAAAATCTTGAGAAAAATGCATATCTCTTAAACAAATATCATTCAAAACAATAGATATTTGATATAGGTCAATTTTATCAGTTGAATTGTCAATTATATATCACTATTAAAGCAAAAATGCTTTTTATTGATTATAATGCACAATCTTATAGTCTTCTATAGGATTCTATAGAAATTCTTTAATTTCGTTTTTAAAGCATTTTTGGAAAAATATTAAAGTAATTTTTTTATGGAGAAATATTTAATCATTAGGAATGTTTTTGTACCAAATCATTGAAGTTGAATTTTTTTAAATTTATGTTCAGAGCATTACAAAAATTCCTATAGGAAATCTTATAGGAATTTCTATAGGAACCTATAGGAAATCCTATGCTAATTCATATAGGGAATTTTTATAAGGCCAGGTTGAATGAAAAATAATGAATCTGGTTTAAATATCAGTACAGTGTATATGATTTTGATTTTTAATTTATGTTCAGACCATTACAAAAATTCCTATGGGAAATCTTATAGGAATTTCTATAGGAACCTATAGAAAATCCTATGTTAATTCATATTAATACTGAATTTGTATAAGGCCAGGTTGAATGAAAAATAATGAAACTGGTCTAAATATCAGTATATAATGTATTTTTACTTTTCGTGTGATCATATTCACTTCATATTTCATATTACTGAAAGTCAACCTTATCTAATCAGAATGTACTTGACCTTGGCTGTTTGAAAAAGTGAAAGTGCAATCCTGCCTAATATATAAAATATAATGTAAAAGTAAGTGAACATTAAGAGTATGGTACTGTCCCTCATAAAGGATGGGAAACAAGGACAAATTAATATGTTTATAAAGATACATTTTATGCTTAATCACTTGTAAGGTTTAACAGTCAACTGATGTTAGCTAGAGAATGCCCTTCTCCACCAGCCATAACCATAGATTCAACAACTCTGAATTTCTTTTGTTAGCCTGGCACCTATTATTAGGTCACTACTCCTTGGCTATTGTTACACTAGTAACAGTAACCGCCTATTAGGTGTTATCAGATGTGTGGTATCCTGTCTAAGTCTTTGTTTATATGAGACAAGCAGCAAATGAGTATACAGCTATCAAGACAGTTTAAATTCAGGAGCATAGTGGAAGGGTACAGAGTGTAGAAAAATCAGATGAGAAAGGTATGTATTACAGTAATGCATTGGATCATTTGGGCATCTAATCAAATTGAAAATGAGATAATTGATCTAATTTGTAGTGTACCTTGTAAACATCATATCTATATTACATTAAACAAGTTATAATTTATAATGTATAGCTTCCCTTTTAGCCAACAAAGAAGTACTGTTTAGTCTCTTTATTTCTTATAAAACTGTGGTCAATTACTCATCAAAATATTTCTTTAAATGCAGTTGAATAAAAAAAAAACAATTTACATTTCATTTAACATATTCCACAGTATGGTATGCAACCAGCTTACTAGAAAATTGTTTCATACATTTTTGCAAATTTAATGGTGCTGCTACTGCTTTTGAATTATAAGTTCTATAAGTTATCACAAGGATCCAATATGTCTTGTTAAGCTGTGGCGTCACTGTCTTTTTCTTGTGTGCGTTCGAACTCCTGCCAGAATGAGTGGCTAAAACTTCCCTTGGCCAGACCGTGTACATTGGAAGCATACTGCTTTAGTCATAGCGTTCAGAGTGGACTGTCAACGGGTCGGTAGATGATACTTTCAATCATCATGTCCCTGTAAATTATTTGTCTGTGGGTGTAATTAAGGGCAAATATTGGGATGATGGTTTTGATTTGGGAACAAAATTGTCTCTTGAAGACAAAAGTGTGCTCCGTTTATGGGAAAACAGTGTTTCCATGAAAGACTGTCATTATGTTCTTCCTATCCTATTCCTATGGAAAGAAAATTGCTCGAAATTTCCCAACAATCGGTATGTGGCTATTAAAAGGCAGCAACATTTAGAAAGGAAACTCACAAATGAAGGACTGTGTGACCGATACAAAGACAATGTTTCAAAGCTTAAGAGATATAAGAAATTCCCTTGCTCAAAGACGCTAGACAAAGGACATATTACTGCAGCTGAACTAAAAATCGCGGAAGATTATATCATCAAGGCGGTACAAAGATACAGTTTCTCTCACACGTTAAAGTCTCTGAACAAAATAGGCCAAGTTTCGAAATCAAGTAAAATTCACAATCTTTCTCCCGTCCTTCAGAATGATACACTTGTTGTCGGTGGTAGACTAATTCATTCTGCACTGAAGTGAAAGCAACCATCGAATTTTACCTAGATTTCCAGTTTAATTGCCCGAGAAGCGCATGAAAGTGCACATTTAGGTACGGAATGGACTCTAACGCCCGTATTCTATAAGGTCACTCACACTCACACTCTACTCCCACTCAACTGAGTTTCACTCAAGTGTGTCTGAAGAGTAACTCAAGTGTGAGTGTGAGTGTGATCTCAATAAAATGAGTGCCTAATCACACTCATTGAATGATACATGTGTTCACTTTCACTAAGCTCACTCAACTGTGACTCAGTTAAGTGACACTTGAGTAATAGTTCCTTGTATTGAGTGTGCACATCACTTTAGTCAGTCTGACTGCAGTCACCATGTCCAGACAATACTTCTCTGAGCTAGAGAAGTCTCGATCTACTGAGTGAATTAGTGGACAAAAACAAATCCGTTCTGGAATGTAAAAAAATGACTTCAGAATGATCAAGCAGAAAAACGATACATGGGAAAGCTTGTCAGAGGAGTTCAACCCGCAAAGTGGGGTGAAGAAACGGGACAGCAAGCAACTAAAAAAATGCTGGGAAAATACAAAATCTCGGGCTAAGAAGTCTATTGCAAAGGAAAAGAGGGAAGCAAAGCTGACTGGTGGCGGTCGAAGTAGTGTTGCGGATGAAACTGCCTCTGCTGTAGCAGCCTTTATACCATCACAGATCGACATACCATCACAGATCGATGATATTTTTGGACCTCTCAAAGTTAGGGTAGGTCGCTCAGAAGTTAAACGCTACGGATGCGTTTTCACGTGTTTTAAAACAAGAGATATTCACTTGGAGGTGTTAGAAAATTTAGAAGCAAACACATTTCTCAACAGTTTCATACGATTCGTATCGAGACGCGGTTGTCCCACAAAAGTTTACAGTGATAACGGCACAAACTTGGTAGGGGCGGTGAATCAAATAAACAAATGTTACACCCCATTCTCATAGATTAGATCGACCTACATTGGATCGACCTAACTCCCTGGGGGTTCACGCTAAATAGCTGTCAGCCGGGCGGACACGAAAGTTAATTACCCCTTAAAGCTTGTAGTAGGCGGGGACGGACACTTAAGGGGGATTATCTGACAGTAATCTAGTGAGACTCCCCGCGGTGATAGATCGATCTAAAAGTTGTGAGAACAGAGCCTTAGACAAAGTCAAGATTATGTCAGAAATGAGACGAAAGGGAATTGATTGGATTTTCAATCCACCACATGCTTCTCATTATGGTGGTGTATGGGAGAGAATGATTCGGACGATAAAAATAAAAATTGATGGCTGTGCTGGCAAACTGTGCTAGGTCTTTAACCGACTGGTCTTTGCAGACTGTTTTATGCGAATGTGACTGTATAGTAAATGGAAGAACCATTACTAAAATCAGTGGGAATGTGAATGATTGTGATGCGCCCACATTTGTTAGCAATTAGAGGAATCCCTATCCTATCCAAAATTTGATATTGCTGACACTTACAGAAAGCTGTGGAGACATGTCCAATTTCTGGTGTCTCAATGTTGGAAAAGATGGACTCGAGAATATTAACCTACATGTACACTGCAGGCACGTTTAAAATGGCATTGCATTCAGATGAATTTGAAAGTCCTTGAAGTAAAAATCAATTCCTCATGGATTTGGGCCTCTGGCCATAGTAGAAAGCACCAACGTGGGTAGAGATGGTTTAATTCAAAGTCATTCGCACTAAAACGTCCAAGTATACTAGACCTATCACAAAAATAGTTTTATTGGAAGGGAATGATAACGCTTGAGATATTTGTATGTTTAAAATGCAATTTTAAAATGTGGATTGTATGATTTTTCAGTTTACATATATATAGTGTATGTATTGCAAATGTGATGTTACCATTTTTTTTTTTTTTTTGTAAAATGCGGAGTGTTGCCGACACAGCAGAAATTATATACGTTGTTATCATTTTTATTTTATATTATTTTATGTTATTATGTTTATTTATATTGTGTTAGAGAAGAAACTAGAACACTGCTCAATATTAAGTAACATCTGTTCATTTAGTCATGTGGTCAACTGTATAAAAGCCGATGTTGCATGTGCTCTGCGCGGTCATTTATTACTTACTGGCAGAGTGGAGGTATGTTATGATATAACGTGTAACTTGTGTAAAATCTATGTATTTAATAAAGTGTAATTCACTTATATAGAGGTAGTTTGTGTAGTTTACAAAAGTTTACATAAGTTTACATACGTTTAATCAGTAACATAAGTTATGAGCATCGTTGGTTTGGGTGTGGCATTTTCATGAACAACACATGTATATCCATGAATATTTACAATATCAAATCAAATTACATTCACAGCACAGAATGTCATGACCGTCTCTGAGCAGCCAGTTGACAGCAGAAAAAACGAGTCTGGATATTGTTTTAGTGTAAGTGTTTAAAATTAAATAATAATTAATAATCTGTGAAGTAAACTTACACGTATGTAAAGATCGATTTTTTTGTTAAGATCACATGAATTAAGTTATTTAGTATATTTAGTTTATTTATCTCAGTATTTCACTGTATTGTTATTATTTTTTCTTTTTCTTTTCTTTTTTATAGTTTTCACCAGTTTTTGTTCAGTTTCTGTTCAGATTCTGTTCAGTTCTGTTCACACTGCGTAAATAACCAGCAGTATTATCCAGCGGTGTTTCTTCATTTACTTGTGGTCCGCTACAGGCAGACATTTTTTCCTATAATCTGTATAAAATCTAAATAACTTAAATAACAAACTTATGTAACAAATGTAGCCTACATTTGATTTTACATTTCTTTAGTAAATATTTCTAAATCAATCTACATGTCTTTTCTTTAAACATTAAACATCATCAGATGTATTTTTCAAAACACAGGTTAATGAAATACAAGTATATCTCATTTGCCACACCTGTAAGTATCGTAATAGGTGCCTTGATCTAAGTCATTCCCTGCGCATACCAATAAAAAAAACTGGCAGCTTGGCCAATTAACTTGGTCAATTAACTTGCCCATTATGCTTTAAACAATGCAAAGACTCCATAAAGAATGAGCCCAGCCAGGGCGTAATAGACATGTGGTCTGGGATTTTTATGCATAGGACTAGATTTGGTCCGGGCCTTTGACATATACATATGCGCATTTTAAATTATATTATATGAACAAAAACAATATATCACGCTGCAAGCAACGTTTTGTTTTCTGTGGTGGATATAGAGAAGAGTTATTTAATAATAAAGCGTCTTTGAACTCCTACCTCTTCAGTATTCCCAAGTTGATCTTTATGTGTCCCCACTAATAGGATTCTTGGACAAATATCCACCAATCCTGGGTCTTTTCTTCTCACTACCTCAGTGTGAGTATGGATAGAATTCTGCCAGAATTTTATAAAATCTGAAATAACAATTTCACATATTACTTGTATCTGTAAAGCTGACTAGATATGCTTTCTTTAGGATAACTAATTTATCCTTATTCATACCAGGCGGATCGTTTAAGGCAATATATATTCTTTATTTTACATTATTGACCACGGAATTACGTGAATTTATCACATTTTTCTAAGCTTCGGGCGATATTTGCGAGGCTTTGCTTATGGTTTACATACAAGAAACAAAATAGCATTGGGATCATCGACGTCCCACCAGATTTCTGCTAATTAAAAGGATATAATAACTCTTCGTATGAGATCTACATGTATATTTCACAATCAAAGCATTGTGAACAACTCATAGAAATATAATATATTCCGTTTTTCCACAAAACGGAAGTTATAGCTATTATTCTGATATCTGAGCTTGTCTTCAGACCACGTGACCTACATTGACGACTATACTCTGTATAATCTCTTAAGAGTCTATAACAAAAAAATGTTTTAGAAAATAACCAGGAACTAACTCTGAATGTAAAAATGGATTTATTTACCATTGGTAAGTATGGGGAAATTGTTGTTTACTCCAGGAAAATTTTTCTTTTTTTTTTTTTTTTTTTGCCAAAACGAAGAGTTATTATCTCTTTAAGCATCTGTTCCACGTGGTATTTTACTTCACTTTAATAATAAATAGATGAAAATATCATAAACAAAAGATGGTTCAAAATATCTTAAAGTGGTAGAATCCCATATATGAGAGTGATTTTGGTGCAAAAGACTGATGATGAAAAGACATATCACGATTTCGAAGCATCACGGAGTTGTAACATCGAGAGAGCAAATTATTATAATCCAGAGGTAGAAAAATGCTTCCTGCTCCCTCAGCAGCCTGTACGTCCCTAGAACAATTGGCTCTTAAGATCGCCTAACACCACGTAAGCCACAAACCGTACATTGTAAACGACTACAAACAGTTTATGATATGTACTTCAGACCAATACACGCAATGCCACTCTAATCATCCCCTCACGCATACGTCATATAAAGAGAGAGAGAGAGAGAGGGCACATCACCTGTGAAATAAAATTATGTTTGGCATAAACACGTATACGTGTTATTGGTGTGATCTAATCAAGGCGCTTTCTAATGATGATGTAAGGCTTACGTTACATACCACCAACAGTGTCTGGGACGCTACCCACTGGTCTACGTCCAGTTCTGCCTACTCGCTCCACGCGGACAGGGTCATTTAACTCTTTGGTGAGGTCAAACACTAGTAAGTAGACAGCTCGCCAGGTGAGGAAGGTTTGATGCGTAGTGTAGAAGACATACTGACCGCCAAAATCCCAGAGTGTCAGTAAATCTGGGACATCTCGTTCTCTGTCGCCAAAAAGAACCTCATCTCTGATTTTTTGTTCTCTTCTTTGTTCAGATTGCATAAATGTGTTAATATTTCCCCTATAAAGCAAAAAAGAGGGTGTTTATAACGCTGTTCTTTTCATGTGTTTTCTTCTAATTGAAACAGAAAACATAACTGACATGCAGCATATGTTACCGAGCATAAAAATATAAAACATTTCCAAAAATATATACAAAGTAGCTGCCATACTTCTTACTGCGACTTCTTGCAAAATTATTTTTTAAATGATTTGACTCTTTAAACAATTTAGATAAAAGGCAATTTATAAACTAAATATCTACATGTACCTACTGGCCTCTACATATTCATCGATGCCCCTCAAAAGTGTGTCAATGAAGTAATTGGCACTGACGGACTCATCTGCAAAAAGGGCTGTTTAGATAATGCTTGTAAAATGCAACAGGAATAAAAAATAAACATAAAGGCATTAATATTTTTTAATGCTGTATCTATTTTTAAAGGATACTTAAAGCATATAAAATAATATTTGAGTAAGAAACACATGCACAGAAGCACGGAAATACTACAAATATGAATATAACATCTATTTAATAATTCATATGAAGGGATATTTCTTTTAAAATTAATTTTAAGGGATATTTCTTTTAAAAACAAATACTTAAGTTTTGGAGATTTCTAACAATGAACATTGTATTTCAGTTCCAATCTATTATTTCGCCCAAAATGCTGTTTTTTTAACTGATCATTTTTCATTTGATATTTTAAGTTGGGTTGGGAAAATTTACAAACCATATCAACTGATAAATTGGCATTGTTTACAAGTTACAGACCTCATAAATAGAAATACCATTATTTTGGAAGAATCTTTGAGGCATTTGAGCACAATACAGATTGATTGTGAACAAGACTTGACATGGCTTGCTAAAGTATTGTTACAAGATGTGTGAACAACACACAACATGTTATTTCCATGACTTTAAGATTAAATTTCCTTGATTGTTACTTTGGTATTTCATGCTGATGACTTTGTGATAAGCACAAAGTTATTTCTGGTTTTAGTCTTGACGATAACTATTATCGTGTAATATTATAACACTTATTACAACAATATTTTTAAAAAAATATTTTAACCATAACATATTGATTTTCATTAGCTGTATTGTGCTCAAATGCTTCGCAATTGCAAAAAGGAGAAAACAATAAATTCATAACATATGGGGAAATTAAACATATTTATGAGGTCGAACCTTATATAAAATTCAATGTTTATTTAGATAAAAAGTATTAGCAAAAGTGAGAATCAGTGAACATGAATTAAAAATCGAACGAAAGAAGCCAATTCACAAAAGGAAATGCCCCCACTGCAACTCAATAGAAGATGAAGCACACTTTTTTCTAGAATGCAGTGAACACAAAGTTGAACAGGAAATATTGTTCGCTTCCATATCAGAGGTGAATTTGCAGGGCCCAACAGACAAAAAACTATTTTACTCAATCAACTCTCTGCGCAGTGTGGGTGCCATAAGTAATTTTGTAAACAGTTCAATTAAAAGACGTGTATCCCTGCGTGGATGAGCATAGTTTACTACTTAAGGACGCTCTCTCATATTTCAGATTTCATATTTCTGTCCTAGCGATTTTGATTAAAATTGTAAGACAAAATCTTCTCACCATATGAGTAAAAATATGAAAAAAATTGGGGTACTCAAGCTCGTTTCCAAGAGGTGGTGTACCGAAAAACGCTATGTTTATTACATTGCGTTTTATGGGGATTTTACCAAAATGCCCATAATTTTGCTGAAAAATGCAAAAATTAAAAATTCTGCCCGAGCGATTTTAATTTTACGTGTATATGTTATAGACCTTGGTATACCTCGAGGAAATTTACAAAAAAATATGTACCACACCCAGCTTGTTTTTGAGCCAAGGCTGCTTGAACATAGATTTTTTACCAATTTTACATAGGAATCAATGGGAATTTCCAAATTTAAATAAATATTTTTGTATCGTGTTTTTTTTAAACTCATACACTTATTTTGCTTCCATGAAAATTATATTTATACTTCTCTAAACAAATTTCATAAAGTTTGCATATTCATACATAATAAATAGGTATTCAAATGTTGAAAGTATCAGTTGGATTTCAGTATGCCTCATGGAATGGCGCCATTTTGGATTTTTCATAGGCTGGACCTACAAGCACATGTATCAATCTCTTGTGACTTTTATCTTCCTATTCCTTTTTTCTTACTGGTTATACATTTTAAACATTGAGATAGCTGGATAGATTGTTTGCTTTGTATATTTAATATACATTGGTTAAATTAACGATGTATCAATTTCTTACTACTGGTAAGTTACATGTAGCCATATTTCTTGACAAACGTGCTTTGGAAACTAGGTGGCAAAAAAGTTAGAATATTCATCTAAAGAAATCTTTTGGTTATCAGTATATTTCGATTTCATATTATATATACAATATGAAATAAAAATCAATAATAAATAACATACTTATTTAAAATTTAGGCAATACAGACATCCTACATGCATTTTCTTATTACTTTATACGTTTTGTTACTCTTTTTTGTGTTTAGATTTATTTCACATAGAAGACAATAAATACCATCTAGAACTTTTTGAAATGACATGTGCAAATGCTGATATGTTTACCCTGGCATCTTGATTTCCCCCTAAACATGAAAAAATTATTTTTATAAACTAGGAATTATAAAGAATTTGCTAAAATTTGAACGCAGGATTTAGTTTATTCACTGGAATGAAATAAAAAAATCAAATAACAGGGATCTTCCTGGGTCAAAATCTGGTTGGGCAATTGTTTAAATGCGTGCCGTGAATTTATTTGTGATAATTCATTATGTTTCAATATCATTTTTTTTATTTCAATTTTGATCATATAAAGATTAAAAAACACTGAAAAAAGGCTTGGTGCTCTTACTCTTATCGCACGGCCCAGGATTATGAGATCAAAGGATTTTCTGCTCTTAATTATTGCATACATCAACTAAATTTTTTGACTCAAGACAATATTCTAATACATTTTGGGCGGAATAATTTCTGTAAAATCTTAGCAAATCACTGTGGTCAAAATGCAAGCCTTTGTGAATGTTTTCCGTGAGATAAGATCATATCACTGCTATACAAGCCTTACTAAATTGCTCTTTTCAATACTTTCTTAGCGTAATTTCATACATTGTGTCGTTTGTAAACAATGCATTGTTGACATATTCATAGCGCTTCGACCAAAATAACATCATATTTTTTATACAGATTTCTTAAAAGGATGAATTACGTATTTTATTGCATGTCATATTTTCCTAATTAGCCACTATCGAAAAAAAACTACTCATGTGCGAAATCTGTGTAGATCGCAAAAAAGCTAATATGAGAGGACCTCCTTAAATTATTTTTTTATATTTGTATTAGTAAAAGAGCCTGTAAATGTAAAACATTTCTTTGTGCTCAATAAATTATTATTATCATGTAAAATATAATCATTATAAGTAGTATATTTTATTTTATTCCCATTGTTAGGTATTCAATATTAATATTTAGCATTTTTAAGCACTTAGAATGGATTATAATATGAACTATTTTTAAATTTTGACGACTTTGTGCATAACGATTAAAAAGATAACAAAATTATCAGCTTATCATGTTAACTTTTTGAGAATTTACGTAAACATTCAATTAATACAATAAGTTGTATTTTAAACAAAAAGAGAACCTTATCTTCACATAAATTTATCTTCTGAATTGTTAAACGAATCAATTTTGCTGATGTTTTGTGATTGCATAGTTAAAATGTTGCATCAGATACCTTCAGGTATCGGTATATGTATTATTCAATCAATATATAATGCATGGAATGTTACTGAATTAGTCAAAGTTACCATATTATAACTACAACATTTTAATATTGCTGTTAAAAATAATAATGAGTTACTACTGAATAAGGATAAGGGAATAACGCATAATAAACTTCGAGGAATCCTTAAAATAATAAGAACTGAGGGTAATTGTGTTCTTACAATAAATGCTATGACACAATGTCCAATTTGTACATGCATTGAACATTAATGCATGCAACAGATTTATGTCATGTATACATTTTACTTCACAAAGATAATATGACGAGTTTATTATTAAATAATTTACGAAATTTATGTTATTCGGTATTTGCTTCGCTTTTAAAAAAATTCAAAAAGGAGACTATGTCGTAAAGTTTAGAATTCGATGAAAAAAGGGTGTATGAGTCAAAGTTTATGACTTATGCTTACACAAATTACAATAAATAATAAAAGAGAAATCAAATAGATGAAAAGTTTGAGTTTCACCGACAGTCAACAATTGTAGAACATGTTTTTAGTGTCAGAAAAGGATGGAAAGGTCAAAGTCAGTAACAGTTTATGTGATGGGTTAATCTCATAATAGATTTTAAATTCGATCAATTGTTTATCACACGATAACTAAGTTGTGGATGTGATTCAAGTATGGGTAATTCAAATGGTAGTTTCAATAACTTTTATTGAAAAACAAGGCTCTTAGACATTGCCTAATAAGGTCATAGTCATAGTCAACATGAGAATGGAATTTTTCTGGAAATCACGCCATAAACAGTGAAAAAAATAATAACACGCTTGATCAAAACGGAGAATAAAAGTATAACAGTCATTCTTTGCTAGTGGTGCACTGCGGGGGGACCATAACAAGAATGTAATTTAAATTTAGATAGCCGACCAAATTCTCATGACTTCGTTGTGTATGTTTCAATAACAAATCAAAGAAGCTGCATGAGCAAGGAAGATGTTGTTATAAAAGCAAAAAAAGAGAAAAAAGCAGAAAATATATCGAAATTACCCTCAAAATGGCGTCTTTTTTTGTGGAATTTCGACCCTACCTCTATTTAGGAACAGTTTGTTTAGGGTTTGAATGAATTATTGAAGCAGGGAATACACCTACTGCAAGAAGATATAATAAACAGAATGTGCAAATGGTTATTTAAATAAAAATTTATTTGAAGTCACTGAAAAATGATCACAAAATTAGCTTAACTTACGATACATGCAGTGTCCCACCCCGATGAAAATTTCATCTAATCCTATCTTTCCGTATTAAAACTGTTCAATCGTCCAAAGTAGTATTTCGGTTAGTTTGTGTCAAGAAATCCATGATAATATCAGTTTTCTTAAGAATTTCACATTTATTGCTCAGCAAGGTCGATATTTCTTCACCGCGTCCCAATATTACGTTCGCAACGCTGAAACTTCAGAGATCGATTCTTATCAGACGACTTTAAAATGCCGCGTGAAAATTATACATCGATAGCGATCTTCTTCCATACTCACTAACTGATGACGTCTACACACGAATGGCTTCTTTTACACACTAAAAAAACCAGCTCAAACTGGCGGGTGGCCCATTCTGATAACATGTTACGCAATGACGCTGTCGAGATAGGATGCAGGGCACAGGTGTAATTCCCTCGATTTAACCGTCACAGGATTGTTTATTGGGATCTTCTTTGTATGAAGGTGAGAAATAATGAGTTTCGTTTCATTTTTCTTCAATTGTTTCAACATATTTGTGTACCGATTGATTTTTACCATTCTATAAGTAGGGTGACTTCGTCTGAACTTTCGTTTTGCGTCTGTGTCACATGGGGGACTAAAGGTCGGGGTCCGCCATATAGATAAACGTCCCAATAAAATATTCGCCCCGATAGATACGTCTCTATACATACACGTCTCAATAGATTTACGTCTCGTTAAATTTACGTTCCGATAGATCCACCAACAGATTCCTATAAACCCACGTATCTTTAGATCCAGGTACCGCTAGATCCATCTATCTGACATCGTAATCGGCTAAAAGGCCCATATCAACTTGCGTTGTGAACTTTAGAACACATTTTTATGTTCTTTTTTGTTTTGTTTTGTTTAGAACACATTTACATGTAAATTCAGAACACTTTTTACGTGTTCGAATGTTGCATTTTGAGAACGCTTTAAACAGTGTTCTGACGCTAGAACAGTAATTAAGCGTTGTGAAATATAGAACACACTTTTGTTCTTTTTATGTTCTTTCACTGAGTATTGTGTGAAAACGATCTAGTAGAATAACATATTGCTGACTGCGTACTGCCGTTTTAAAGAAGTGCATTTTATGTACTGAGTAGTATACCAACTATTTCGAGCAATAGTGTACCTGTAATGGATCTATCGGTATTTGGATCTAAAAATACGTGGATCTATAGGTATGCGGATTTAAAGGACGTGGGTTTATGAGGACGTCATATCTATAGGAACCCAAATATATAGGACAGCAGAAAAAAATCGGATCTATCGGTATTTAAATCTAAAAAGACGTTTTTTCCGTTTTTCCTTTATGTATCTATCGGTAACGGGAGTATAGGGACGTGTAATATTTTGGGACTAAATTTTATCCGTACGTACCCTAAAGGTCATATTGAACATGGTGACGCGGTGATACCGTATTCATGTTCTCTTGTTCTCGAAAACTAAATCATCGAAATTGAATTACTTTTTTTTTTAGTTGTATCTTAAATTAAGCTGCTACACTGTATTCCGTGCGTTTAAAATTTAACCGTCTGTAAAAACAGCAATAATGGATTACTAGCAACACTTACGTTACACAATGAAGCACCGAAAATGGGTGAAGAAAATGTGTCTCAGTAATGCGTGTTTGCCACTCATAATGCACTGTACTTTCTTTGAATAAGCAATAAACTATTTGTGATCTTAGGTTATCCATTGTTCGTTATCATAGTTAACAGATTCTTTGTGTGATTTTTTTTTTCAGAATCCCAAGAGTGGATGCCTTAGTGAGCACAGAACAGATATCACCATTGGTCCACATATGTCAGGAAGAATTTTATAATTATGAACTTTGTGTTACACTGAACTTCATTTTGTTAAATTTTGTATTTAACTGAACTTGATTGGGTTAAAATAATAATAAAAAATAATAATTCAGATAAAAAACTACAATCTGGAACATTCTTTAGATCAACTTTGTTCAGTGTGTGTCCCATGTGACAGAGTTACAGTAAATAAAATATGTGCATTATTCCTCTGTGTTTGTCAATTCCATTTTAAAAGCATGTGAAAGTGGTGTGCCCCTCATGATTGAAGTGCGTATGGATAATAGCAAAAATATTGTTATTATTTACATGATTATAAAAAGTTTGTACCCGCGTCAATAACGTTACCGTGACCCACATATTCACCATTTTTATTAATTATGAAATGTGGATTAAATTCTTCAAACCCAGTTTTGAAGCATTGAGACAACACCCCCTTATGATTTAAACTAAAACTGAAAACATTCCATTAGACTTTCATTAGTTTGTGCAAAATGTATTACCCAGGGTAACACGTCTTGGATTTGGTGGGTATAGCTGTTCAACTCTCCTGTGTGCCCTAAAAAGGGCAGCTGCTGTTTCCCTTTTTATGAAATGATAAACTGTGATGGTGTAGCTATCACATCGCAAAATTACAGCTTCCGAGAGAAAGTTTGAAATTTTTGGTCAAATTCAACATTTTGTAACCACTAGCAAAGAATGACAGATAAATACTCCTAAAATGCTATGAAAAGTGAGTGGTGAAGAAATGAACTCCAGAACGGTGTTACAATACAAGGCTTGATCTGGTATGTGTCACCTTTTCTTTGCCATGTTGTTTCCGTTGTGTGCTTTTCCAAAGTACACCCAGACACCTCAACACCGTTTGTCACCAGGTCGTCTTCAGTGAAGACTTCTCCGAGCAGATTTCGACAAAGGCATGTTTTCCCTGTCCCCTGGAGACCAACCACTATAACATTGGCCCTGTATACTTTCTGAGTCCCCTCCGCACATGCTACCTGATACATTTCTTGATAAATATTAAAAAAGAGCATACATGTACGTGATAAAAAATATAAAAATGGCTTACAACCCACAATGTTCACCAAAATATTATACTTAATCCATTTGCAGTAAGCGTTTTGATAAATAGGTTACAAATCACAGACTTCACAAAAAGCTTTCAACAATATTATAAAAATAAAAATGTTCGAGTCCATTTTTATTCCCCTTTTTAATGCTTGATATATTTTAATATTGTCTATTTTCCTTAATACTTACGCTTTTTCTCTGAAAAATAAAGATATTGTATTGATTTAAAATTATTACCCTTATCTAGGCATGGTGTTGAATCTGTAAATATTTAAGATATTGTTGCTCCAGCAGAAAAATCAATGATATTATGAAATTTAAGTTTGAATAAAATGACTCACAAGTCACACTACCACCCAAAGCTCACGAAATTATAATATTAAATTGTCCAGTTCTAAATAACTTTCAAAGGGGTTACATATGTATTAGTTATTGTATCCTAATTTATTCAATACTTACCATTTAATTTCCCTATAAGAAACATTTTGTAGAGAAAACAATAATTTTATGCAATTATTTCATATAAATATAAATGTGTTAAGGTAAACAGTCAATAATAAACATGGATAAAATGCCTCACAGATCACAAATCTCACAATAAGCACCAATAATTACATTAAAACGGCATACAGAGTGGTTTTAGTTGGATATTATTCACAAATAGCATCAAACACTTCAAATAAACAATATCTATTTCAGATTTTTAAATTAAAATTAAAATGTCTAACAGGCAAGTACGTAGAAAATTAAAATTAAAATTGAAATGAAACTATGCAATATTAGTGATTGGAAATGGTTTTAAATTGCATACACTAATTTCATGTAAATCTCTTTCTGAAATATGCAATATAAGGATATGGATAAAATGGCTCATAAATAGTACATCATAACGTTACAAAATTCACCTCCAGAAATATTCTTCTTACTTAAAGCATGATAGAACCTTTAATGCTTTTTTGATTCCTCAATACTTACGTATCTTCTCTGAAAGAAAGAAAAATAATGAGGTATTAAATTAAAATTCCACTCAATGTTTACATATTTACATATTTTCTATCATTATCAGGACATGTTGTTTCATATTTTACATGTTATTTACTATATAGTTGCTTCTGTAAAAGCCACCATAAAAAAATATGCATTTCAGAGTTTGAATAAAATTAAGAAGACAGATGTTCACCAGAAGTGTACACAGTTATGTAATCGAAACATCCCAGTTCAAACTAACTTTTAAAAGGAAAAAGTATATGACATTTATTTTATGCATGTTTTTAAATACTTACTCAACTATTCATTTGACAGAAAATATATTACACAGATAAAATAATTGTATTACGGCCACATCATTCAAGCTACCATTCTAAAGTTATGAGGTTTAATTTCTCTAAACACCTAAGGTGTACTTCTACATGTGAAAGTCTTTGTGGGGTGCAATTTTGGTGTTAGGATAAATGGCTAATAAATAACAATTATTACCAAACACACACCCAATTATGTTTAATAGGTTTATTAAAAGGCTAATAAAAATAATATTTTATATCATGTTTCTTCAATAGTTATCTAATGATTCATCTGAAAGAAAATATATTGTTGGAAAAAACAACCATATTATTCATTGCCGCAAGTTGTCAGCCCAGGTATGAGTTTTAATATTTCATGCCATAATCGAAATATGAAACATTACAAATTGAATGATCGTTTTGAATTTTACAGTGTCCACTCAAAGAAAATATTCAATATTCGAGTTTGGATAAAATGACTCTCAGATCACAGATCAGTTCACAACAAAAAGTGTACGCCATAAAATCAGTCTATTTAAATTTAGTTATTATTTTTCTTCTAAAACCTTGACAAATACTTAAGGTTTTCTGCTTTCCTTACTAACGGCTTTACAGAAAGAACCGCCAAACCCGTAGTCATAAAAAAATCTGATATTCCCATGCATATCACTAACCAAATGTTAATAAATCCCTACATGCCAGTTTCCTCAATCTAAATATCTAAGGGTATATAACACAAATTATGGTGTAAAGATTAGAACCAACCATTCCCAGGGAGGGCTACACAAAAAATTCAAAGGGCCCGTGCACGTCCCTAATGACAAGTTAAAATATAACCAACGTATCATGCTCTTCACTGTAATGAATAAGGGTGAATGGCAGCAACACATATACGAAATGTATTTTCAACCACCCCAAGGACGAAAACGTTGCACTTAAATTCTGAAGAGCTTTTGGATGTTTCAACTTCCTTAATCTACAGGTGCAAGGGAAGATAGCTGTAATTCCGATGTAAAAATCACAACCGAACATCTCCGGTGACAACCAAAGCCCATGCACAGGTTAATTAACCCCTGACGTTTCAACTTCCTCACTCAATAGTCCTTTACAGTGTAAATGAAATTTATTTTATTAAAGGGATAACAACTGTTCATTTCGGCCAAAAATTAATTTTCCTGGGGTAAACAGCAATTTCTCATTCTTACCAATGGTTATTGAATCTATTTCTACATTCAGATTTAGTCCCTTTTTTTTTCTAGAAAGTTTGCATTTTTGTTATAATCACTTAAGAGAAATATCTTAAGAGATTATTACAGACTACAACCATTGTACCAGAGACACTTGATCCCTTTCAGTTTGCATATACACACAAAAGAAGCGTAGATGACGCTCTTAGTATGTGCATACACAGCATTTTAGAACATGATGATAAGTAAAACACATATGCAATATTTATTATACTATTTTATTATACCATTATTCGACAAAAACTTTATGCTTAGCTTTTAAACGAACTGAATTTTCCTTCATTTTTATGCAGTTGGGTTTTAGATTTTTTATTAGACAGGAGACAAGCTGTGAAAGTGGGTACGAGTATTTCTGATATTGTGGTTTTAAATACAGGTGCGCCTCAGGGTTGTGTTCTGTCACCATGTCTGTACAGCTTGTTCAGGTATGATTGTGTTTTATCATATGAGAGTAATTGCATTGTGAAGTTTGCAGACGACATCACTTTATTTGGCTTAATAAGTGATAATGATGAGACCTGGTATAGAAACGATGTCAACTCAGTTGTACAATGGTGTAAAGACAACGTTTTTTACTGAATGTAAGGAAGACTAAGGAAATGATTGTTGACTTCAGAAATAATAGAAATGTGAAAGAGCCCATTCACATCAGTTGCACTGCAGTAAAGTAAGTAACCAATTTTAGACTACTGGGGGTAGAATTCAATAGCTCACTTACATGGAAGGACCACATAGACAAACAGTTAAAAAAAGCGAGGCAAAGGGTATATTTTTAAGAAAGTTGAAGGATTTTACTTCAAATGAAATGATTTTAGCAAACTTTTACAAATGCGTTGTAGAAAGTATATTAACGTTTGCAATAAAAATATGGTATGGGCGGGCCACTTTAGAAGAACGCAAGCGTCACATCAACGTGCGGCAAAATCGTCGGTCTGGAACTCCCCTCTCTAGGTGCCATCTATACTAACAGATCAGTAACAAAAACAGAGAAAATCACGTCTGACTATACCCACCCCGCACATGGGCTTTTAAATTTTTTACCAAGCAACTGCAGACTTTTAACTTTTATGGGACCTAAAAGGTTCTTAAAGAGTTTTTACCCATCTGCTGTGTCTTATTTTAACAACAAAAAATGGACATTATAATTTGTAACCCGAATAGCAGTCCAATTTCCGTTTTATATGAATTTTTATATTTATATATTAATGGCTGAATAAACTCTTATCTTCTCATCTATGGAGGTCACATTGGATGACAAGCACAGACTTTAGAATAATTGTTTTCATTTTTGGTGGTGAAATGGAATATATTATATTCCCTTGAGTTGTTTACAATGTTTTATTGTGAAATATAGATTTCAAAGGAAGGGTTGTTACCCTATCCGCCCCAGGCCTAATTAGATTCAGCGTACCTAATCAAGGTTGCTGATATAGGAAAATATCAATTGAAAAATTCTTAATGTCCAATGTACTCCATTTTGAGATTCTAGACATTTTGAAGGAATCTGACAGACTGCAATGATACGAGTTTAATTAAATGTTTGACACTTTATTACACAATACACGAAAACAGGTTTGCCATCATTTTTATGTAATAAACAAGCATTATTAGTACGATGCTGAACATGTCAAAATGACACTTTTCGGTTTTCAGTTAGTTCCATAATGAGACGGATACTATGCCAGATAATAGAATCTGAGGAAAAAAAAAACATTTATATACAATAAAGGCATATCAAAACTGAATCGACCAAGACAGTTATTGAGCAGGAGCTGTATATTAACCCTATAAATGAAACCTTCAAGGGCTAAAGCAAAATATGACAAAATGTTTATATTATCTTTATAACGGTGGCTAGAATATACTAAAAAAGCAAAAAAAAAATTGCATAACCATGGAAAATATGACCCAATGAAGCTGACATTCAGCTTGATTTGTCTTTCTTTAACATTTATCACGCCTGTGATTTTCAAAGCAATAGGCCTATCGCAGCCTGGGAGCCACTAGTCTGACGCTATGTGGCTTTAATCATAAAGGGAGTTCTAGAATTTTGAATTGGGTACCTTTTTTTAGATTTGTGAGGGTGTCAGAAACAGTGGAATATCTTGGCTATTAAGGGAATAAGAGTTTTGTTATGCATACTGTCATTTTAAGAAATTAATTTTAAATGATGTGAGACGTTCCTCGAGTTGATCTAAACCCTATTTTGTGCACAAAAGCGAATTTGAATTCGGGTCGGGTCAGAATTTTGAATTACCAGTAGATTGTGACAGATTTCTTAAGCTTTCTGTCAATGTAATCTGGCCTCGTTTTGGTTCACCCTCGCACAATATTGTCTATATAGAGAAACGAAACTTGCAAGGAATAATTATAATCATAATATATATATATATATTTTTTTTTTCTGAGATATCGAGAATGATTCCTGCTTCATGTTTTTTAAGTTTGTATATATTCTTTAGTTTTGTACAGCTTCTCTGTATAATGACTTCACTTCAGTGGTAACTGAGTACATCAAGTTTTGTGAAGAGATCTGCATTCCTTCTAGGACTATTAAGCAATACCCGAACACTAAACTGTGGGTTGACAAGAACATAAAGAATCTTATAAAAGCTAAAGACCAAGCGTACCGTGAGAAAGAAACAAATGTTGCAGCATATCGTAAAACAAAATTGGACCTAAAAATTGCCATCAAAAGAGCAAAGAAAAAGATTAATTCAAAAATTCCAGTCCAATAGTGCAAAGGATCTCTGGGACAATATCGCTCTTGTCACACAGTATAAAGGGACCAGACGTGCCGTTGATACAGAGGACTCCACACTCCCTAACAAGTTGAATGAGTTTTATTCTCGTTTTGATAGGACCAACCACACCCAGGTCCACACACCAACCCTAGGGGAGCGCGTGCCGCCATTTACTATTCAATCATGGCAAGCCAAGTGTTATTTCTCGGCTTTAAACACCAGGAAAGCTCCAGGCCCTGATGGTATAACATCACGACTTTTGAAGGAATGCGCAGCCCAGCTTTCAGATGTGTTCGCGGAAATATTCAACTGGTCAATTGAAATGTGCAGAGTGCCTGAAATATGGAAGACAGCAACCATCATACCTGTGCCAAAAAGTAAAACTGTAGATAATTTATATGATCTCCGTCCTGTTGCTTTGACACCGGTGCCTATGAAGATATTCGAAAAACTTGTTGTCTTTTATTAAAACTTAAGTGCCAAATAGCTTTGATCCACTCCAATTTGCCTACCGCAGTAACAGAAGTGTAGACGATGCTCTTTCTATGTGTTTACACAAAGTTCTAGAACATCTCGATTGTAAAAATGCCTATGTTAGAATTTTATTTGTTGACTATAGCTTAGCATTTAATATTATTGTACCAAGCAAATTGTATTTTAAACTTTTGGATGATCTTAATTTTCCACCAGCACTCTGCGATTGGATTTAAGATTTTCTTTTAAACAGAAAACAGTCAGTAAAAGTCGGTTTTAACTTCTCGGACACTATATAGTTTTAAACACTGGCACACCCAGGGCTGCGTCTTATCACCTTGTTTATATACGTTAGTAGTTAGGAATGTGGTTTTCGACCTGCAAATTGAGAGGCGTTATATACTTTTTAATGTAATTTTTTTGGATGAACCTTGAACATTTTGAGGCGCAGTCTTAGTAAGCTGCTATTTTTAGCCACTGACTGGGTCCGATGTACAATTCTTGCTAAACGTAGCAAGAGCTGTACACAGGAGCTGTTTTTTAACTATTTACTCTGATTGGAATTTTAATGACGACCATTTTATTATGTAAAACTTGTTGATATTATAATTTCATCTCGGACCTTTGTAAGCAAATTTTAATGACGATTATAAAAACTTGAAAACCCAAAGCAATGTTTACGAATTACTGCAATTTTTTAGTCTTAGTAAGCTGCTATTTTTAGCCACCGACTGGGTCCAATGTACAGTTTTTGCTATGTTTAGGAGCTGTTTTGGACCTGTTATGTAATTATGACGTAACAACACGTAATCAATCTGTCCATTTCAAATGGGGACCCCTGGGGACCTGTTACGTAAGTATGACGTAACATCACGTAATCATTTTGTTCATTACCACCGGGAACCTGTTATGCAATTGTGACATAACAACACGTAAGACTAACTGTGACATAACAACACCTAAGCCTATTGTTTTATGATCAATTAGTGGGTTACGTATCGTTTCAAACATCAACGAAACTACATATTGCATTAAAAAATTAACTGGCATCGCAACATCACGTAATTCCATTGTTTTTAGATTAATTAGAATGGCCTTTGGATGCAAGAGGATTGTTTTATGAATTAATTATTGTTTTAAAATCAATCGAATGCAACAACAAAAGCAGAACAGTCTTTTTAATCAATTTATTTTTATCTTTGATCAAGACCACTTACTTGAATGTTATTTAATGTAGGGTGCGTCTTATCTTGACACAAGTGACACCTGTTGACACCATTTTATCCAGGAGGCGGCCATCTTGACCTTGGCACGTGATACACCAACTGACCTATGCTAAGAATTATGTAACATTCAGCCCCCCTTTCCGTTGCGGTACTGCGCTCGACACAAAAGAACGCAAATAAAAATGTGTATTTAAAATTGCAGCATAAACAGTTAGAGTGCGTCGTTGCCATGGAACAGCGTTGTTTATTGCGTCCTACTGGGATTATAACTGGTACACAAGATCTATATATCAGTTCAAAGCAGGCACACGTTCGCCAAGGTAGAATTAAAATGTTGTTTTACATTAATATCGTAACTGAGGACGGAAGAATGTTTTTTTTTACAATAAGCACGGAGGAGATAATGCTCCTCCTACTGATGGCGGAATTAGAAGTTCCGTATGGGTCGGAGCGAAATCCAATTATTTTGGATTAACTGGTAAGTGTTACCTATGTATTCATGTTTTAACGTAATTAAACTTGATTTAATTTAAACAATATTCGCGTGATTTCTTCAACGAGGTCTATAAAACTCATCCCAGCAGACAAATAAAACATGTCAAGTGAGTATACATATATCGTTGAACTTAACGTTTGTTGATTTTTCTAAAATTATTTTTGAGATTATTTATCTATTTATTTTTTAGCTGAAGATTTTCATCCTCAAACCTGTACGTTGTGTATTGTACGTTGGCGGGAGCAATTACCAAACTGACCACTGCAGGGGAACACAGAGCACAGAGAGAGAGAGAGAGAGAGAGCAATAACCAAAATGACCGCTGCAGGGGAACACAGAGCACAGAGAGAGAGAGAGAGAGAAAGAGAGAAACATATGAACTGATACCCTCTGCCACGGTCGCAGATGATTTTTTCACAAGTCAATGTGTTTATATAAATGCATGAGACAACACAAAAACTCTGGACTGAGTTTATTATAATTAATTATAAATAATTACAGCAAACGTCAACGTCAGTATTAACAAATTGGTTTTCTCGGTGAAAAAATAAAACTTTATTAATCTAGATTTGAATCCGTGTCCATAGTTCATCTTCTTTTTTTTACCATTAATAACTCACGCCGAGATACGAGGCGCCTTGGATTAACTATTAAATAAAATTTCAAATCAATAGAATTTCTAATTGATTATTTGCGGCATTTAATCTAAAAAAAAAACGCACACAGTAGCCGAATGTCTATTATTTCATGTTTTAGTCACTGTAAACTACGTCGTACGTTGATTGGAGTCTCGATTCCTCAGCTTGAGTGGTCCATGCCTCGTCTTCCGTGATCTCTCGGAGAAGCCCGTCTTTATCTTCTCCAACCCGTAATATGACGGCCATGACGTACGGATCGTTTTCTTCCTTCGTTTGGGCCTGGTAAAGGTCGTAGGCTTTGAGGATGTGACCTGCGCTGACGAGCTCCAACGCTTGGTCGAAGAAGCGAAAGGCAGACACCGCAAAGATCGGTTCCATACAAGCATGATGCTTTTGGCTGCCGTGATTTATGGCGCAGCCCTCGCATTCCTCAACGGACAGGTGTCGAATTTTTCTTTTCATAAAGTACACATATAACCGACGGACGACCGTCAGGCTGGCGTTGGTGTTGATTGAGGTTGGTTCCTTCGTCATTTTCTTTTGAACCTCTGCATCGATATCATTCATCACGGCGAAAAGCGGCATCCAGTCGTTGATGGTGAGTTCAACGAATGCGGAAGATTGGTAACTGAGTTTGCAGCTTGAACCACTCACCGATATTATATAGTCGTTTTGAATGGGAAGATTCAACGCTTCCCCAGCCAACATTGCGCGGTCAATTTCTGAGGCATTGGACCTCAACTCTGCCCACGCACCTGGGTTGAATCGGACTTTCTGCTTGTTTCTTTTATCGGTTAAAACTATCAGCATTTCAAACTTAAGGTTGAAGCACACCGTGGCGCAGAACGAATTTCCGAAGTTGAAGAATGTAGCCATTTTTCTGAGCTTCAAAGTTAGACGAAGATGTGGAGTGATACACGTCGTAAATGCGGTCAACTTATATAGACGGCAGCTCTGGCGTTTTTCCAAGAAATAACCCCCCTGGAGTGAACTTTGTTTTCTTGTCTAATTTCGAGTTTGCGTTGTGTAAAGAAAAGTAAACATAGCCGCGTGAGAAATTAACCCCCGGAGAGGACGTTGTTTACTTGTCCGCTTTCGAGTCTACGTTTTGAAAAGAAAAGAAAACAAAGCTCAGCAAGAAAATATCCCCTGGAGAGAACTTTATTTACTTGTCCAATTTCGAGTATAGGTTGTGAAAGAAAAATAAACATAGTTGAGTGAGAAATTACCCCCTAGAGAGAACTTTATCAACTTGTCCGGTTTCGAGTTTACGTTGTGAAAAGAAAAGTAAACATAACTGAGCAAGAAATTGTCACCCTGGAGAGACCGTTATTTACTTGTCCAATTTTGGGTTTACGTTGTGAAAAGAAAAGTAAACATACTTTGTGCAGCAGCTGAGTGAGTGCTGTCTATAAAAAAACCATCTCTCACAAACACCACATACACATCCAACCGGAGAGACATGGCTGACTTTGAACTATGGCAGAGCAATATAACTGACTGTGAATTGGTTGCTCACGTGGAACAGTTTGAAATAGAGCAAGGCTTTCAGCACCAAACCATAAGCGATGATGAGCTGGCCGAGCATTTAGAACATTTTGAAGAAAGCACAAAAAAACAAAGGTGAGTGGTAGTATTGAGATCAATCGCGAAAACTATTATAAAGTGTCGTGTTGTGGTTTGCAAAAGTCATTTATCACCATGGGTGACGTGCGTTTTAAATCGCCCAGTACGATGCTTGTTTCTGGTCCAACGAAATGCAGAAAAACTACTTGGGTGAAAAATCTTCTGCTAAATGCGGGTATAATGATATCTCCGCCTCCCGATAAAATATTTTATTTCTATTCGATCTGGCAACCCGTTTTTATTGAAATGGAAGACGTCATCAACAACATAACATTTGTGAAAGGCATACCAGTTGACTTTCAACCGGAGAACTTTTTTGACGCAAATCTAAGCAACCTGGTCATTTTTGATGATTTATTCGCAGAAGCGGGGAGTGACAGTAGAATTCGCGATTTATTTACCAAAGGCTCTCATCATTTGAACGTCAGCGTTATATTTATAATGCAAACACTATTTCCAAAGGAAAAACAAGCCAGAACAATCTCTTTGAATAGCCACTTTATCGTGCTTTTTAAAAACCCGAGAGATGTTCTCCAAGTAAGAACCTTAGCCACACAAATGTACGGAGAAGCAAGCGGTTTTCTCGACGTGTTCAAACAGGCAACAGAAAAACCGAACGGTTATCTACTGATTGATTTGACCCAAGATTGCGAAGACGAAATTCGATTGAGAACTTGTGTATTTCCTGGAGAGACGCAAATTGCGTTTGTGCGCAAATGACTGAGAATACAAATTTGTATAAATATTTAACTTTTCGTATGTGCGAAGTTATTCGTTGGGGGACATTGAAATAGTCACAAGACATTTTTTGGATCAGACTATAAATGTTCGTGAAGCCTCTGTTTTGAGTTATTGTAACATGAAAGCTGAGGCCGAAAAGTTATACCGTGTTCATGTCAAACTACTTTCAATCGCAAATGTACTGTACAACAAGGATCTTAAACTAACTTTAAAAGAAAAATCGGGTTTACGCAGAGTCAAACGCATCGTAGTCCGGCTGGCTGATAAAAAAGTATCCATACAGTCCAAGAAACAACTTTTGTTACGAAACACGCCTGTGGTTAAAGCAATTTTAAATCCGATATCAAGACATGTCAAGCTTTCAGAAAATGGTCTTGATAAGTGAAACCGAACTTAACGCCTTAAAACAACGGGTGAACAGCAATTATTCCCCTTTACAAGAAGAAACATTGCAATTGCAAAATGAAATGGCGAAGACGATGCAAAGGACCGACATACCTTTTGACGAAAAAATGAAAATGTACAACGACCTGCAAGTTCAATATTTGAAGATTGCGCGAAAAAAGGAGCCTGTTGCTGTAGTGGTACAGAATTCACCGGCACCCTCCATACAAAACGTGTCAGCACCAACGGAAAGCCCTCCCGTAAAGACAGAAGACGTTCCTATAAAGCCCTATCTTAACAAAGAAATATTAGACTCGATTCCACAAAGGATGCGAAAAAAGGCTGGGGTAGTACTGAGATACATGTCTAATAATCCCAATGTATTGTCCTATAACGAACAAGGGTTATTAAAAGTTGATGGGAATGTAATAGATGGTACCAACATTGTAGATTTGATGAACGATCTTTACGTATCGCGTAAAAAGTATACCCCTCCCGGGCTTTCCACCTTTCTTCAGGGTTTAAAACGTCTCAATGTACCGTTAAATACTATCTCAAACACCAAGCGACGTAAACAGATTGCAGATGGAGATACCTCATCTGCCAGAAGTCAGATGGGCTCGGGTTATCTAGCTTCGTACAACATATATTGAAACGGTTGTTATAAAGCCATTCTTTATTTTGCTTGAAGAAACGTATTTAATACATAAAACCTAAAGACTTTTTTGATCTGCAAGCTTGAAAACTCGTATTTACAAAACTGGGTATAATGAAATGTACATTAACATAATCATACACTAATATATCATTGAATTGTTTGTCACGAGCAAAGCTTTTAAGAATGTGCTGTAAAGTCTTCCCTCGAGAACGGTTTGTTAGATAATATATACAGTATTGTCCACACACTTTCGTATAAATGCTCTGCAGTGTTTTGGTGTTAAGAGTCCATCCAGATGCGGAATTCTCGTCCAAAAAACGTTTAAACGAATCGTTGTAATAATAAGGTTCTCGACCGTAAAAGTCAAAAAATTCTCCAGTCCCGTTTTCGTCGAAGTAAAATGCGACCCAGTGCACGCCAGGCCTGTCGTGTGGGTCGGTGTTTGCAATTACGCATGCGGGGTAAGTCCTTAACTGACTAGGCAGTGTGTCCGCTGCAAATACTCCTTCAAAACAAGTGCTTGTAAACGGGTCGTTTTTAAGTAGACACTCCAGTTGTTTCGTGTTCATTTTCAATACTCCACATACACACCCCTGCGTTGATCAATTTTTATAACCGAGTCAAATTCGGCTAAAACTACCAAGATGGTGTTATCTACTGCTTGTCCGAACTCCAAATTAACGTTCAAGGAACCCTGCTTCGTTGGCGTACTGTAATTTTCAAAGTTTTTATCTGATGTCAAGTCAAATCCAAACAGAGTGAACCCGTTCAAAAACTCTGTTCTATCTATGTCAATGTCTTGTTCCCCGCTTGCAGCACCAACTGACGATAAAAGGTCGAAATAGGATCTTATGTAACCTAGACCACCATTCACCCCAAAATCTAGATTGTACGGTTTAAAGGGTATTTGCTCCCCTGCCACTGTTAAACGTAGCTGTTTCAGGTCATTGTGCTTAAAATTGAACGGGTTTCTTTCATAATCACCACTTAAGGCAGTGTCTTCAACCATACCTAAAACGAGTCGCTTTGGCATTGTTCCGATGTAAACATTATCCAGATTTACATTTCGGACACCATTCGGTAGGTTGATGACCTTGACCTCTCTTCTGGTCATAGGATAACAGGCCAAATGTTTGGTTAATATGGTGTCGTGGGCCGACTTCAACCGATCAGAGACTTTGACTCGTCTTACGAAAAGAGATATGTTTTTGATCAGAAATTTTTCGTCTTTTGTTTGGGTTTCTGACATCAAACAAAACGCATGCGGTGTTCTCCTCAGCTTAATTCGCACGTCTACGTTATTAAGCAGCAACTTGTCCTGGTTTGCCAAATCTATTTTTAACCCTCCATACATCTCCACATTTCTGCTTCGTTGAAACCAAGCGTAGCGTGCTGTCAACCCATCATTTCCCGGATCACCATCAACATCTGTATCATTCATTTGACCTGCTGTGTCTTGGTACCACATCTCACTCGTCATCCACGTGTTTTTAGCATTACTCCCATGATACAATAGGTTTTCTAAATACGCTCGATAAGGGTAGGTGTTTTGACTCGGGGTTATCAAATAATCGTTCAGCTCCACGTCCACCGATGAAAATAACGAGTGAAGCGTGTTGTTCACGACGCATGTGTTTTGACCGGGATCAAGATCACTTCCA
Organism: Lingula anatina; assembly: GCF_051362555.1. Taxonomy (NCBI): domain Eukaryota; kingdom Metazoa; phylum Brachiopoda; class Lingulata; order Lingulida; family Lingulidae; genus Lingula; species Lingula anatina. Next base: position 25,036,712 of record NC_141771.1, read on the forward strand.
TCTGCCTTGACGACTTTGCCTTCTACGAACAGGTTAATATGAGTGGGGTCTATGTATTCGTCAGGTGTGCCTTTTATGACGAATTCGACAACGTTGCTTGCGTCTGAAACAGCAGACGTCGGGCGGACCTCTTCATCGGCGGTAGATATAATATCCGTTTGATAAGCTTCTCGTATATTAGAAAATAGATCAAGTTCTGTTTTAACGATTGGGTTGTTCATGACTAAAAATTTGTATCTCGCGTCTTGGCTGGACGTGACCGTTTTGTCTTCGTTACTTTAGTTCTTCTGACTTTTTTAGGTGCACTGTTCTTATTTATAGTCATGGAGTTTAAAGTTTTTCTTACGACGTCACCATTCACATACAAGTCTGGTGCACGCCTCTTTTTAGGTTTTCTTTTTGCTGTGGTCTGACTGGTTGGTCTTTTTAATTCCAGCATTTCAGCGCGTCGAGGTTGAAGTAGTCGCCCACCACCTCTTTGAGTCCTTGCACCATGAAACTTGTGTATAGAACCCCCGCCTGCCTGTGTCTCGTATCTTCTCACTAATGCTTGATAAACAGGATCCATTATTACAATAAGCTTTTTCGTCGAAAATGTAATGTTGCGATCGTCTTCCCACTATCGAAATGCACAAGTTCACCCGTGTCGCGACTTATATCTATTCGAATGGTATCAATGTGATGTTGACTCAAAGGAATGTAAATAGGTGAATCAAATGTTTTTGTAACAACTTCCTCATGTTTACTGTCGACGCCGACGATCCTCAGTAAATTTGCAGACGCATCCCCCACCAACTGGTTTTGTATGATATCTGCGTATACATAGAGCGAATTAAAACCCAGCGTCATGTTGGGAGGGTGAGGAGCTATCGCGTCCGAAGTTATCTGAGTGTCCGTTGCCCAACCTAACATTTTTCCTACATCGCCGGTAAAATCAAAACTTGCACCGGAACGTAAATGAACTGTGACCCGTCTCGATATAATATTATACCCTAATGTGATGTTTGTTTTTCCAATAGTTGATAGTTCATCGTGGATTGTGGTTATGAGGTCATTGACCGTTCGATAATATCCACCAGGGATAGTTAATGTGTTTGTCTTCAAGCCATTGTAATACGTCACGACACTGTCTTTTACATTTTTCCACGTTTTTGGGTATTGTAGTTCCACTAATGCAACTTCGTAGTCGCCGTCTAAATGCAAGGTTGATGACAATTTTGTCTGGAATGACTCGGCTCTGTTGTTCGGAAAATATTTAAAACTGCTGTTGGATGGTAGGATAACGTGAAAGGACGAGGCCATCGCTCCAACTGAAGTTGCGGACAAAACGAAATATCGTTTATACCGTTTTAACGTCTGATGCTTTGACCCAACTATTAAATTTTTTCGGGTAACCTCGCCATTGAACGAAATGTTCCCTCGATTTACCCTTGCCTCTGGATTTTATAATTTTTTCTACTCTATACACATCGTCTTTCTTCACGACGCGAATCATTTCAGGCTCGTACAAGACACCCTCTATCTCTTCTCCTTCGTAATCTTCCACCTTGTACACCGGCGGTGACCTGTTTAAACGTTGCTTTATCGTAAACAACTCCTGCGTCCAACCCTGCTCGTAGCCTTTCGCAAAGGGAGACCTATGTTTGCTCAACCTTACTGTGTCTCCCACCTTGAATTTAAACTTTGCTTTTTCAAAATTCATATCCCCGTAAAGGTTTTTCCATACTGCGTCTGAGTTTTTTTCTTTCGAGGCCTCTGTCGGCGACATACCGATGCTCCGGTGTTTAGCCCCGTTGTACCCCGTCAGCAGTTGGTCGAGTGCGTGTAAGTACGTCAGCGTACTGTTAGCGGTGAGATATTTAAACATAAAAGATTTCAAACTTCTGTTAAAACGTTCCACGATCGAACTTTTTCGTTCCGACTTTGTTGTGAAAAAGGTTATTCCTTGTTCTTTCAAGTATGCCTGGAATTTTCTATTTGTAAATTCTGTTCCAGCATCTGTTTGTAGGATCGTCGGTTTTCGACCTCCCGCTAAAATACCACTGAAAGCTTGTAGCACGCTATTAGCAGTTTTTGATTCGATGGCCACGGCCCACGCGTACTTTGAAAATACATCAATCACAGTTAACAAAAATTTCATTCCTTTATTGTATTTCGATAATTTGCTGAGGTCAGCTAAGTCGGCTTGCCAGATACAAGGAAGAAACAATAAAAAGTGCTACTCGGACACGATTCACAAAGTCAGTGCTATCCATCAGACAAAACGTCTGATTTGTCACATTCCCTGACCCTGAGACCCTGTAGACACTTCATTTGTCATGTTTGCTTACCTAGTTACAGAGATACAGAAGTAAAACGTTTTTTTCAGTAATGACGATCTTAATTTGCATATTTAGGAAAATTGCGTAAATCTAATTTTTACAGAAAATAATGTTCCTCGACCCTGAAAATATAGGTAAAGACACTTCATTTGTCATATTTGCTTGTCTACTTCCAAAGATATTCCAGAAAATAGGAAATCTGGCGGCCCTTTTTTTTTTTTTTTTTTTGAAATTAGACCGAGAAAAACGCAAAATTCTTTCGGGAACCAGGTTAATTGGAATCAGCATCCCAAAATTATGCTTATGAGCCTGTTTCCCAACTTTTACCCCAAAATGCCCCTTGCCTCTTATGCAGAGCCTTTTTTCAAAAATCTCACTAGACTATGTTCAATTGCAGATGACACCCACTTTTATAATACTTGTGAAAGTAATTACTCTATAGCAGTCACTTCAATAGAGGGATACGTAGCTGAGATTCGTGCTTGGATGAGGACAAATAGTTAGTCTTAAATGATGGAAAGAACTAACTAACATGGTTTACAACAAGGTTTTAAATGAGAAAATACAACAAAACTTAGTACTTGCATCGGGGATTTTACCATCAAGCAATCTACACACTAGTGCGTGAAAGATTCGGATGTTCCTTTTGACTGTCGCGGAATTATTGATAGAGGAATTTCTGGAAGTCAACATCAAATTAACTCTGGCGAATAAGAAATATTTACAGCTTACTGGACAAAAATAACCAGCTGAGAAAAGAACATGCTTTCATGGCATCTAAACTACTGCAATTAGCACCTATATGGTTTAGGCAACCAATATCTTACCTCCACTGTCCGTTTCTCTTTCTGGGTCACTCAGATCATCTGGAGCTTCCGCCATTTTCCCTTTTCGGCTTCCTTTCGCTTAGATTTGACTGAACCTGAATAGAAGAATTAATGGATTGAACGTAAGACTTACCTAGAATAAAATTATTTTTAAAGTTTGCCTACTTAAAAGCGCTCAAGCTATATAGCTAAAGGGATATGTGCATTTTACCAGTAAACAAACTGGTGTATAAGATACGATGAATTTTCATTTCTAAACAAGACATTTCTTAATTCCTATGCAATTTCCTACTTTCCATAATAAGTACTCCTGTATGACTGCATGGTGATGTGAACATTTAAATTGAACAACAAAATAAAAGACATGGTAAAAAAGCAAATAAAATTCTCCTCTACTTCACTGCATCAGATAAAGAAGGCATGCAGCAAATTTGAGTCATTTGAAACATGCTTCAATCCTGCTACACATCTGCTACATTGATCTTATCCTGTATAACCTATTGCGTATTTGAACTAGACGTGCAACATGCACCTCTTCATCTGAAAAAATGCTTCACAATTCCACTTCAAAACAGCTGAAATGTTTCTTCGATCATGTCTGCAGTCAAGCGATCTATTTATTTCAATGGAGTAATGCGAACTTGAAAAAAAACAAAACAAAAACAAAAGACTTTCAATCAATACTAATACAATCCACACATGATATTATATTTAAAACTTTGTTTGTAAACCTGGGCTTGAGACGTATTTCTTAAGTGGATGTTTCACAGTTGAATTTCCGTGTTAAAATTTTTACTTAATCTTTTATTGTATTGTGCGTGGAATGGTGTACCGCTAGATTCAATTATAATTCCATTATTAAAATGTGCCTCCTCATACTACCTTTAGTCATTCCATTGTACCCTATATTTCAATTGCATTTAAACTTATAATATCAGTGGACCTTTTCTGGTCTCGTCATATTCCACAACATAGTGTGTAAACATTGGCTGATACAAAATTTGTGAAGATTTAACTTAAAAATATTCAAAATAAAGGTCAACAGTCAAACCATATGGAACTGAAATTGGCTTTGCTTGTATCCCTACTGTACAGAAAACAGAACTTTTGCATGTTATATCTTATCCGCATTCACAGCGGTAAACACTTAGTATCCAGCTACATCAGTTGTGTCATCAGGCGTATATTTTTTATCCGTATCAAACCAATTCAAAAACATATAAACATAAACACTATATACATAGTTGGTCTAGTAGAAAAAGCACTGATGCGCAGTAAAATGAAGAACAAGATGGCGGATGTCAGCTGAAACCGCTGCTTTCAAATGTCCCACTTTAGTGACCATGTTAATTCTACATTTACATGTAACATCACATGTGAACGAATACTGTAATTACTCTGATAATATTAGATGTATTTTAAATCATTTTGAAACCTCATACTACCACGAAAGCTTACCCTTTTTGCTGAAACTGTTCACAACCAAGACTTCTACGCAGTACAGGTACGTATTCTATATGACCTCAATTGATCAAGGGTAAATGAAAAAAAATCCAATTTTTTGCGTCCTCTAAAAGCGTTATAAAACCTTATACTGTGGGGCAGTCTTACTGAAACTGTGTATATTTTATCAAATGTACATACAGTGTACACTTAGAATCCAGCCACACCTGTTGTCTCACCAGGCGTATATTTTATCCCCACCAGTCTAATTCCGCAGTATAAAAAATACTGTATACAATGTATGTCTGATAGATGTGGCACTCCTGCGCAGTAAGATAAACAACAAGATGGCAGATACAGTGCAGCTTTATATTCTGCAGCTTTCAAATGTCCAACTTATGTCACCATGTTATTTCTACATGTACGTGCAACGTCGCATGTGAACGAGTACCGTAATTACTCTGATCATATAAGACGGATCGTAAATCGTTATGAAACCTCATACTACCAAATTAGCTTACCTTTTTTGCCAAAACTGTTCACATCTCAGACTTCTATGCAGTACAGGTACGTATTTTATATGGCTGCAATTGATCAATCGTACGTGAAAAAAAAATCAAATGTTTGCGTCTTCTGTTCCATTATGTGCACGATAAAAGCCGACATTGTGTCAATAGTTTCTTTATTATTCCTTATAAATCCTTAATTAGTGTGGAATATTGATTTCTTATTCAAGCCACAGTGCATTCTGTATTTATTAATAGGCTGGTGCGGAAAAAAAATACTTTATTCGAAGGTAATTATAGAACAAATATCCAGACGCTCCTCAGGGGGCAGTCATTCTCATAATATTTGAAAATTTTGTCTTTTGTAAACCTTTTTCCAAAATAAAATAGTTGTCATTATTTGAAATATTCGTATTTTTGTTGTTGTTCGGGTTTGTTTATTCCTTAAATTATCATCAAACGACATGTTTGAGCAGTATGCTTCATATATACATTGATTTCTTATATTTTGTATTTGTCGAAGGTGAACAAAAATGTCATATACTTGGTGAAAACCCATTTCATGTTAGTTTTGGTGTTTGCAAATTCACTGTAAGTGTAACTCAACTAAACTTTTAAATCTGTATCCACAGTTGCCTAGAAAAAAAACATGGCATTACAAACAACAAATATATTCACACCCTTCTGACAAAGCTTAAGAGTTCTTTATGTGCCTTAGTCCATCATATATGAAAGGAAATTAATGATATTCATTTTAACTCTGAAACTTGAATTATGTCTTTGGACTGGAAATATATTAATACAAGCTGAAGGGTCAGTTGTTTTCAATGCAATTACTTTAATGCAATGTTGTTTCTTGTTGCATGATCGAATTGCAATTTGTCAAACCCGGATAGAAGAATAAAGCAATAAAGCAAAAGAGTAGCAATGGAGAAGAAAGATATGGGCTAAAGGTAAATTGTTTAATTTATAATTGCAGTTTTCAAATGAAATTGGTGTTTGCTATTTTTTGTTATTTTTGTATGTTATTCTCTTTCGCTCATTTAGTACTGGCAAAAAAGCAAATAGTTCAATATTATAAAATCAATGTCATTCCCGTTGATCAGAAAACTCAATAATCTTAGAGTAGCAGTTATATTGATCACATTATTTGGGAAAATAAATAAGTACACCTGTGTCAAACATGTAACTGTAAATTTACTTTGACAGTAATATATTGAAGGGAATGAGCAGTAAAGGTAATGAAGAGTGAAGGTGATGAAGAGGAAATGTTTAAAATAAATTGGATGGATGTTTTTTTTTTCTACACTACACAGAAAAGGGGGAGTTTGAATGTTATATTTTATCAAATGTACATACACTTAGACTCCAGCCACACCTGTTGTCTCACCAGGCGTATATTTTAGCCCCACCATTCTAATTCCGCAGTATAAAAAAAATACTGTATACATAATATGTCTGATTAATGTGGCACTCCTGCGAAGTAAGATGAACAACAAGATGGCGTATACACAGCTTAAACTGCAGCTTTCAAATGCCCCACTTAAGTCACCATGTTATTTCTACATGTACATGTAACATTACATGTGAACAAGTACATTAATTACTCTGATAATTTTAGACTATTTTAAATTGTTATGAAACATCATACTACCAAGTAAGCTTCCCTTTTTTTTTTTTTTTTTTTTTTTTCCGAATCTGTTCACATCTCAGACTTCTATGCAGTACAGGTACGTATTTTATACGGCTGCAATTGATCAATCGCACGTGAAAAAAAAATCAAATGTTTGCGTCTTCTGTTCCATTATATGCACGATAAAAGCCGACATTGTGTCAATAGTTTCTTTATTATTCCTTATAAATATTTAATTAGTGTGGAATATTGATTTCTTATTGAAGCCACAGTGCATTCTGTATTTATTAGTAGGGTGGCGCAGAAAAAGATATTTTTTCGAAGGTAATTATAGAACAAATATCCAGACGCTCATCAGGGCGCAATTATTGTCGTAATTTTTGCAGATTTTGTCTTTTGTAAACCTTTTCCAAAATAAAATAGTTGTCATTATTTGAAATATTCTTATTTCAGGGGTTGTTCTGGTCTGTATATTCCTTAAATTATCATCAAACGACATGTTTGAGCAGTATGCTTCATATATACATTGATTTCTTATATTTTGTCTTTGTCGAAGGTGAACAAAAATGTCATATACTTGGTGAAAACCTGTTTCATATTAGTTTTGGTATTTGCAAATCCACTGTAAGAGTTACTATATGTATATTACTCTTCAACCATAACTTAAAATCTGTACTCACAGTTGCCCAGAAAAAAACAAGACAGTTCAAACAACATATATTCTCACACCCTTCTAGCAAATCAAAACAGTCCTTTATCTGTCTCAGAAATGAAATTAATAATATTCAGTTTAACTCTGAAACTTAAGCCCGCACGAAAACGAAGTAGATACTCCAGCGCAGTAGACTACTGCAATCATACTGCAAACATGCTTCAAATCTGCTTCGATGTGAGAGCTAATTAGCATATTTGAATCATGCTTCTATCATGCTGCTAATCTACTGCATTAATGCTCCTCCTCTATACAACCCTATGTAATTTTTGAAGTAGAATTGCATTAGGCTATACTGCATTTCTACTGCAAATATGCTCCACACCACTACTGCGTTAATGCTTCTTTGCCACTTCGATACTGCTGCATTTTCTTGCTGGTTGAATTATGTCTTTGGTCTTGGAAATATTTTAATACAAGCTGAAGGTTCAGTTGTTTTCAATGACCTAACATGAATACAATGTTTTCTAATTTTTATTTTATTATTTTAATTTTTTTATTTTATTTTATTTATTTATTTATTTTTTGTTGTTGTTGTTGGTCGAAGTACAAACTGTAAAACGTCGATAAAAGAATAAAATGTCTGTTTTCAGTACAAATTTAAATTACTATAAAACTGAATACTTCATTATATTCAGAATCAAGGAGAGAAGCAATGGAGAGGATATATGGGGTCGATTAAAGGTAAATGGTTTAATTTATAATTGCAGTTTTCAAAAGAAATTGGCGTTCGCTATTTTTGTTATTTTTGTATGTTATTCTATTTTGCTCATTTAGTACTGACAAAAGAGCAACTGTAAGTTCAATATTATAAAATCAATGTCATTCCAGTTGATCAGGAAACTCAATAATCTTACCTTTAAAAGCAGTTAAAAGGATCAATGTTTTAGCAAGTGCTGCTTGCGAAGGTAGCAGTTATATTGATCACACTATTTGGAAAAATTAATGATTACACCTGTGTTAATTCAAACATGTAACTGTAGAATTTTCTTTGACAGTAATATATTGAAGGGAGTGAACATAATGAAGAGGAAATGTTTAAAATAAATTTGATGAATGTTGTTTTTTCTACACTACACATAAAGGGGGGCGTTTGAATGCTATATTTTATCAAATGTGAACACTAAGAATCCAGTCACACCTGTTGTGTCATCAGGCGTATCTTTTATCCATACCAGTCTCATTCTGTTGTATAAAAATACCCTATACATAGTTGATCAAATATATGTGTCACTACTGGGCAGTAAAATGAAGAACAAGATGGCGGATGGTAGCTTAAAAATGTCCCACTAAAACGTATGTTACCATGTTATTTCTACTTGTATATGCAACATCGCATGTGAACGAGTACCGTTATGACACCTCATACTACCACGTAAGCTTAAATTTTGCTGAAACTGTTCACAACCCAGACTTCTACGCAGTGCTTAAATTAAACGGCTGCAATTGATCAAGGGTATATGAAAGAATCCAATTTTGCCGGCCTCTGTTCTATCATGTGCACGAAAACAAGGCGAAACTGTGTCAACAGTTATAGTAATTCCTGTTCATATCGATCTCCTATTCAAGCCATTTTTTTAATACTACAGGAATACTAGTAGGCTGGTGGATATAAAATGCATGTATATTTATCTGATCTTATCTAACTTTCCACGGCGGTCCACACGTTTTAATACTGAGAATGGTCTTATTTTATAACATTTTGCTTCAGAGAAGGGGTGCCTCAAAAGTCATGGAGATCGTGCTTTTATAATCTACGCCCCAAAAGTGTGGAATGCCCTACCAAATTTTATTAGAAAAACAGAAGACTTTGACAATTTTAAATCTCTTTTAAAGACCCACATTTTTAATATTGTCTATATCTCTTAGATTTTTTAAAATATATATGTGTATTTTAATAAGATTGATTTTTAGTAGTGTAAATTTTAAATGGTTTCCAATGAGTGTTTTTTGATTAAAATATTGTAGTCATTTTAATGATTTTAGTATATAAGCCATTATTGTAAGACGCCTTAAGATAGAATGTAAGGCGCCGTATTAAAACATTTTTATTATTATATTATTATTACACCACTTATGTAAGTCAAGAATAAAATTAATGTGCATGTTATTATATCATATTAGCCTTCTTATTCTCTAGGTGTAGTGTACTTGTGTACTGGTGTCTGTGTGGGTGGTCGTCCACCTTGTTTGTTCTAATATATCAGTATTATTACACTGTTGGTGTAGTGCACATATGTACAGGTGCCTGTGTGTGTTTCTCTTTTCAAACATCGTAATAACGCGCTTAATTCCAATCAACCTAACATTCATTTACCAAGTCTTATAGCTGGTGTGTTGTAATTAAATACCGGTGTAAAGTGATGAAGTATCACTGCACAGTTTTTTTTTTTTTTTACCTTAATCCCCCTCCCACACATAAACATACACACACATTGCATTTAGCCACACAAACACACTGTCCCTACACACACACAAACGGCACACTGCATCCCCTTTCACAGAAACAAGCATGCACTCTGACCCTATCACACACACACACACACACACACACACACACACACACACACTGTCCCTGCACACACACAAACGGCACACTGCATCCCCTTTCACAGAAACAAGCATACACTCTGACCCTATCACACACACACACACACACACACACACACACACACACACGCAATGACGTGGCATGAAATTCGATGTGCTTCAACAGCAAATGTATATACATGCAGTACTCACAGCTTCTGTACACAGGATGGCCCGACATAGTCTATACTAATGCAAATATGTGATGAATATGGGATGAATTTGGTCCAATTACAAACTCGGTTTACCTATACTTGGAGATACGAAAAGTCTAAGATATTTCATTAGCCAACAGGCAAATCAGACCTGTCAGTTGCCTTCCTATCAGTATTTCTGTCAGATCAGAGTTGGCTTTTCTTTCATTCTTAAAGGATTTACATGTACTCCCCTCTTTCCAATCATCCTCATCAGTAAAATATGCATACAGTATCCGAGGATTTGCTAGTCAACGGATCAATTTGTTCTGAATGTGCCCTATGTGACATCAGAAGAAATAAGGAAAGGGAGTTTCATTTTTCTACCAGTATTATAGTATCAATGGTGTTTTGCAAATAGACATAGGCATCTGTTATACAACTGCCTTATGTAATGTCATTTGTTAGAGAGAAATCTTTTGAAAATCCAATGTAGAATTTAAAGTTTGTGCGGGTTTCATGATTAAATATTATGTTAACAACAAAGCAATATGAAGGAGAAAATAGCAAAACTATTTTAATATTATTATAAATATTGAAAAAATATAATTAAATAAAATAAATATCCATAAAATCCCTGCTGCGTTTAGAAATACATTTACAAAATCCCTGGTGTAAAAGGGTCAATGTCAATATCATTGAGGGGCTGTAAAGTCTTTAAAAAGGAATTTGCTACTGAACTTTAACATCAAATTCAAATTCTGTACAAAACAAAAAAAAAAGACACATAATGAAAAAGCAATTATTACTATTGCAAAAGAGGTACATATCCTCACGTACACAAATGAAATAGAAGTGCACTATCACCACAAGACTGTAATATGACAAACCATTTGAACGTTATCAAATTCAATGCACATCCAAATAAAATCCAATTATTGACTGGTTCCCTAACACTTTCATGATCCTAGTCTCTCTACTCCATGAAATGATATGTACATATGCTAATCATTAGAAGTTAAGTGAATTGTGCATTGTTGTCGGATAGCTATTCTCATCAACATCTCAAATTTGTGCCATACGAATACACTGTACATGTAATACCCAGAAGTGTAATTGATAGAGCATGAAAATCACTCAATATCTGTATTTTGAGAACAATTAAGTTAAGTTTAATATAGTTGCAGGTAATTACCTTATATGAACATTCAAACTATTGTAGAATTAGCAACGGGAACATTTATCACAATTGTTACTCACAATTGTATTCCAATAAAAATGGTACAGTGGTCGGAATAATTTTGTTTCCGTTGTACACCGGTGTAACAACGTTCGAAATGTTTTAATCCCTATCTTGTGAATAGAAGGGGGCGGACAAACAATGGAGGGCCGTATAAATCCCTTCAAAATTCGAACGCACAAACACAATAGCTAAGGTGGAATAACACAATACTTAATACGAGTGAACCCCATGATGCCGGTTTCTGTGGCCCAGCGCGAGCGTGACAATCCGCTGTAACTAGGTGTAATTAACAGCAGGATACATCAGCCAGAAGGTCCCTATTGTATGTTGCGGCGATAGGATTATAGCTTGAAGAGGCTAAACCCATGCTAAGGCGTGCCACGCGAAGCGAACTGTCCTTTTGTTCACTAGTTTGGCACGCGCAGCTGGTTTTTAGTGTTGCTAACAAACTGCTAGTTAAATTTGTTATCAGTTATTTCATCCTATATGAAATTTCCGCAGTCAAAAATTGAACTAATTATTGTTTGTTTGGTTGAAATGCATGAGCGTCAGCATCAATCTGTCTCAAAAAATTCCTATTGCATTAATTTATAAATGTATAATTTATTTATGTACTTACGTTTTAATTTGAAATATCTGCATTCAAGCGTTCAAGTATTTATAAAACATGAATGATAATGAAAGAGGAATAAGGAAATAACATATTACTTATATTATGCTTATATGATAATATTGAAATTAAATGAGGTGCATTGACATAGGCGCAATGACAATCCAACTTCAACGTGCAACAGGGGGAAGTCTGGCTGTATGATCATACAATATACGAAAGCACGGTCAATTAAAAGTGTAAATCATCAGTTAAAGAGGAGGGGGTCTTACTATAGCTCGCTATCTATTGTTAAACCCGACTGTTATTATCTCTCGAACAAGCTTAAAGCATGCCTATACAATTACTGTGTCTCCGGCTGCCGTTCAGAAACACCATGTCGAACATATTTTGCTACAGTGAGAAACATGGTACACTAGCGACTTGTTTTAGATCACTCAAGAAAGGATGCATACGTGCGACACCAGAGGAAAAACAATCAAGTATGCATCTGATCCATTAATAGTAATTGCACAGTGCATGTTACTAGACCTTTGTCCTAACTCAGTAGTTAGGAATAGGATGTTTGGATGAAAAGCTTCTATTCAACTCGCTTAGACCTAGAGCGTGATGCTATCATCCGATGAAACACGTAACTGAACCCTCTACCTGAACCTGAAGTCCCTTTAGCTGAAACAAAAACTGCCCCTTGAACATGTCCATTTTTTAATCGTCAAATGATTTGTGATTTCATTGAACGTCTTTGATCGAAAGCTTTCAAGTGACAATAACCGAACCGTGTGTTGATTATTTATTAAAGCGTAATTAAGTTTATTTAACATGATCTATTTTGTAAACGATACTTGCCAAGATTGAGCTTGGAATGATCACCGTCACTATTTAGCTACTCGCCTATAATGCGTGCTGAACGACAGACAACTTAAAAATATTATCTGTGTAACTGTGCAAATGAACGCATTTAGTTAAAATATAACGAAGCCGGCATTTAATCCATCGAACATATTTATATTTGTTCTTTTAAAACCAGTGTAAGGTTAACGCCAAATCAAAGCAAGCCTTAGAGACTGGTTTTGTTTAAACTGTCGTGCATCAAGTAAAGCTAAGTAAAGCCTGTTTCTACTTCGCAGTGTTCATCCCAGCCATAAAACTGCATGAAGGATAACAAAACTCCGTAGACCTGTGCTTCAGGTTTCCAGGAGTCCCGTGTAACACAATAATATCGAAGGCCTGAGAGTAATACATATATGAGGCCGTGTATGAAAGATTTAACAAATTAGAAATTCAAGAATTTAAACATGCTAGGTACATGCACATCACTTAATAAGTCATTTCACAAAAATCGCATCTAATTGTTTAGATTAACCTTTACTTTTATCGATCTCATCCCATTGTCTCAACCACCTAAAAGAAATATAGAGAACATGAGGAAAAGTAACACGTTTACATGCAGGCGAAGGAGTTATACTTCAATATTAATCGCGAACAATATCAACAGCGACTAAAGACCGTTGCCTGTCTTTCACACTTTTACACAAACACACGAAGGTTTAATAAAGGGAGTCGCGGCGCGATATCTATCTCTTTCATTCGAACAAGCAAAGGGCTGACCCGAAGTAAGCTTTCTATACTAATGTCATTTTTATTGTATATTGTAATTACTCTACTTGCTCGCCTCCATTGTCTTGTAAAAGTGACAAAGAATGTGTTGTATTCACACACGAGTTGAAAGAACTTTGCATAACTCCTTTGCCTTAAGTTGCATAATGTATTTCTAAAGGTTATAATCAGTGTGAAGAGGGTGTCTTGCCTCATTTAAAAAGGGTCTTGTTCTTCATACTGGTTGTTGCTTAACTTATGCTAATCTTAAACTTTTATGTACCAATATGGTTTTCATAAATCGCCAAAATTATGAATTTAATGAACATTGTGTATCAAACGTTTTGATACGATTTAAATAAATGGACGAGGAGGATTTCGGTATTAGGTTCTATTTACCTCTGGCTTTAACTTCGCCCTGCTATATAAATGAACAAATGTTGCAGATCGTAACAAAAAACTTTCATATAGTGTTTTATGACATATATGATTTACACATTTGATAGTGAAACACTCCTCGACTTTAACGAATCACCTGACGTAAACTGTCTACCCGCGCTCCCCGAAAAAAACTGTTTCTTTTAATTTTGAAATGAATTGCTTTTAAGGCAAAGAAGTCCATTAAACCCTTTAGTCTCAATATCATTGTACAGCATGTTGTAATCGATATTTAAAAAAGTTAATTTTTTGTACTCCGCTTTCATCGAGGATACCTCAAGTTGAGGTTACAATTACGTCGCTCGCCTATGCTACTGGAATATATATTTAAGGACAAATTAAGCTTTGTAAAGTCCCTATTGTCACACACCAGATACTTTATTTTGTCTTGAATGAAAAAATAGCCTCAAATTATCGTTTTGTGCTTAAACCTTTCATTACCTGAACCAAGATCTGTACTATTGATGGTGATTCACCATCAATATTTTCACTGCCACTATCTAATGAACTACCAAGACGTACATGCATCAAGTTGGGTCTGCTGGGGGAGGGGAACATTTAAATGATAAACGAGGAAGTCTGCCTGCAAAAGCAGCAGCAGCAGTGGTTTAAATAATCGCTATCTAGACTCCTTTTTCTTTGACAGCAACATAAAAAGTGTTTAGGGAGAAAGTCACACAAAGACCCGACGTTGTTTTGTCTTCAGCATTTCCTCTTCCTTGTTATCTGCAATTACTATCGTCAATTAATGAAATCGAGAAAGCAATTAAGTGACGGCACATTGAATATAGTCACTAGGTGCATTTCGCTGAGTGTTTACAAGATCTAGCGACACATTTTATCGCCACGCGTTCTAGTTTGATTAGTTTAGAAAATTAAACAGTTACTCTGGCGGCTCTCCGTCATTGCTATGAATCTGACATCAAATTTAGTCCAAAATATTAGTAAATTCAGAATTATTAGCTAAAACGTAAATTGCCCTAATTTGTCAGATAAGCAAAAATGCCGGTGATCCACGCGGAGGGTACGCTTTCCTGACGGTAGCGGCGAAACGGCAACAATATTTTTCTGAATAGTGAACCTTTATTAGTTACGAAAAGCCCCCTTTTCAACAGGCGCGTTTTATTAATTACTTCATGTCACAAAGTTAATTTATACAGGCAAACTTTATTCAAGGAAATAGTTTCACGAAATGAACGAGAGTAAAATATAAGTCGGTACAAATATAAGGCATACAACAATGAGGAATGTTATGGATCATGTTATGGGCCATGTCGGATTATAATGGCATACCTTGATGCAAAACAGTCTATCGTTTCTTCCACCGCGAGTCCCTTTATTTAATGTAATGTATAACTCATTACCCGTTTCATTTGACACTCTCTCTTTTTATCTCCCTTCCCCTTTCTCTTGTTAGAAGGAGGGTAAATAATTAAGCACTCAAAATCTGCACCACCAATCTTCAGAAAAACATAAGTCAACGAACCAGTGGGCTGATCCACAACATCCGACACAGCAGAATGAATCAAATAACAGCTAGCACAAATGTATATGCAGTTAGCTATAGTGTCACTACATACATAATCAGCTGCACGCGCGAAGCTGTTGAACAAAAGGATAGTTCGCTACGGGAGACCGTTTGTTTACATAAGTACTCTAAGGGGGCGTGGCTACCCAGGCAACCAGGGGATTAGGCTAGTTACTATATGCCGTCAACAATCGTTTAGCGACCCTATCATTATACACTCTCTCTATTGTATTTTCCACCGCATTAATCGCAGTGTAATCTTCAAATGGTCCACGGGGTAAATGTACACATTCTTAATACTCGTACGGTAAGTCGTGTTGTCAAGCATTTTGCAATTAGCGTTTTTTTTTTTATTTTTTTATAAATATACAAGTGTAAGACTCACATTTAATAATAATAATAGTAATAATAATAATAATAGTCCAAAATCCGTATATTCAGTAGCCTTTACATGGGTAAAATGAACAGAATAAGACGAATAAAGTCAATAAATAAAAAAAGTAAGATATAAGAATGCTAAATGTTTAGTACAATGTAAATAAACATATATGGACTGTTAAGATATTAATATTTTAAAATAGATAGTACAAAGCAAAGATTAACAGGCCGTGAAGCCATATGTGCATATACAAACCATAACAGTAAATGTCAAGGAATATTCCTGTCGTCTGTAGTATGTTATTATGACTTTACAACGTCAATATACCAAACAACAGCCATATGAATACATTGTAGTATCAGTAGTGACAAGTCAGTAAACTGCACCACAACACATCAATAAAACAACATATCACTAAACCTCCACTAGGTTGAACTTCACTTTGAATGCATTCCTAGAGATTTAGTTCGATCCACTCGGATCGGCCTAACTCCCTGGGGGTTCACGCTAAATTGCTGTCAGCCGAGCACGCACGGTAGTTAATTACCCCCTAACAGCTTGTAATAGGCTGGACAGACATTTAGGCCGGTTACGCTGACATCAATCTAGTGAGATTTCCCAGGGGGGATAGATTGATATATAAATATCTATGGGAATGGGGTCTTTGTATCAAAATGACCGGAGATGTCACGTCATCTGATCTCTCATAAAGTCAAACTTTGAAAACATAAACTGTGCCCGGTGGATCAGTGGTTACCAGAACAGATGAGGACATCGTGTTCCCCTTTCCTGTTCTATGAAAAAAGTCTTGAAATAGCCCGCACGAAAATGAAGTAGATACTCCAGCGCAGTAGACTACTGCAATCATACTGCAAACACGCTTCAAATCTGCTTCGATTGGGGAGCTAATTAGCATATTTGAAACATGCTTCTATCGTGCTGCTAATCTACTGCATTAATGCTCCTCCTCTGTACAACCCTATGTAATTTTTGAAGTAGAATTGCAGTAGGCTATACTGCATTTCTACTGCAAATATGCTCCACACCACTACTGCGTTAATGCTTCTTTGCTACTTCGATACTACTGCATTTTCGTGCGGGAGGTTACAACTACCAAAAAAAAAAAGTTTTGCATTACTTTTGTGAAAATTTTGATCACTTCGGCTTCTAATCTCGATTGTGAATTGACAAGGTAGAAATACAATTGCCTATCAATGTTTTGTTGGGAATGGTGTGGAATCCACCATGAACTGTACATATTTTTGAAGTGTGTTGTCAGTGATGTCCCCGTTCAATTTGTACTAATGACCAAAACAAACAGTGTCTCACTAATTGCCTATTTCTAAAGTCTGTCGGCTAGGTCACTGCGACCAGCCTTTGACAAAGCGTGCATTAGCATGTAGCGCAGCTCTTGATAACTGCTTGTCTCCATGGTATCTCTCCACTGAAACAGCATATTGCGAATCTGCCCAGGCGTGTTGTTGGGAAAGTTGCGTTTCAACTGATCTCTCTGCTTTCCTCCCACTCCTAGATGATGACCGATTTCCTCCCACTCAACATCTATTTGTCTTGATAGGTCACAAACCAAGTCATCAGAGGGATATACAGCTGCAATATGAAAATAAAACAATAGAAATCAAAATCAAAAATAACGGATAAAACATACATGCCTTAAGACGCCGTAAGTCGGGCGTATCAGGCTGTGACTTTCAGGTAAATTTATCAATTTTGCAAGTAATAAGTAATATACCAACTTAATATAAAATAGAGAATGATGATCTTCAATATATCTTTCCTTCCAAACTAAGATAAGTTCTTGGACAGTTTTATTTAGTGATGATACGTTTGATTTAAACTTTTATCAGTCCCGCGCATAACTTAATGTCATCTTAGTTACTTTGACTATAAGAGCTCGTACCTAATTTAAAACGAAATACAGAAATGTGCAAAACAAATCTGTTTAACTTTGGTAAAGCATCGAATGTAAATCATTACTTCCCAAATAATTGACAGAGGCATGGCTGTTTCCTTTACAAATATGAATATGAAATGATGCTCACAGACATCACCTACCTATTCTAGTGGATGGACAAACAGTATTTTTATTATCCCTGAGCCACTTCCTGTAGGGGGCGCTTTTAATGTCCACTTGGCAGCCAGGTGGACTAACGTCGTCACTCTCCAACATCTCTGTCTTCAAATTTTCTGTCAGTTTTTCCAGGCCGTGTGGAAAGCGGAACCCTATGGTGTATTTCAGGTAAGGGAAGTAGGCGCCAATAAGTCGGTCTAGCTCCTGCCTGATATAGGTCAGTACGTGGAATGCACTGTCGCTCTCCAAGACGTTGACACCTGTTTTCAACGAGCCAACCATGAGTTTGAATCTGCCGTCTCCTTCATTACACAACTCCATTATTGCGTGGTTTGACCTGTCCACCTTGAAGCATGCATAGTCGCAGTATGGATTTTGGTCGTGAGACAACCACTTCCTGTAGCAGCAGACCACCAGGCGATGAAAGAGACCAGGGGGGCAGAATCCCCCGTCAAACACCAAATATAATGGAGGAATTTTCTGCATCTTCAAGTAGCCTTCTGGTGGACATTCAGGTATTTTCAAATAACCTCCTGGATTGGGGTGACTTTTCAGCACACAAGGCACTAAATATTTCTTCCATTTTTCGTTGGCTTGTTCCTCCAGTATTTCAACTAGCAAGTCAAAGCGCTGACAAATGCGTAGGAGGATCTGTTTATTACTCTTGAGCTCGGCGTTTTTCTCCCATACACTGTCAATCAGTCGTTCATCTAGTTCTCCTCCGTCATCAAGCATCTTCCAATAAACCCCGACTTCTGGATTAGAAACCTTGTGGTACTTTTCTACAGTTATCAGGGATGCAAATGCATCGATCAGCCATTGGGGATCCAGTATGACGATGTCACTGATGTCAACCTCATTGAAGAAAACTAGTTCTCCCAACTCGCAGTAGAATTTCAAAAAGAAAATCACCTTCTCTGCACTGTCGAAGCCATAGTGCTTTCCTTCCTTGATCATCTCCTCAAGGCTCAGGCATTTCCGAGATTTGCTGATTTCCTTTAGTCTCTTTTCCAGAAGCACATACTTCAACGGCTGCTCTTCTCCCCAAAATGGCTGCACTTGGATTGTTTCCCAAATTGCCTTCTGTAACTCCTTTATCCCTGCGTCCTGATGATCACAGTTGTTCACAGCGTAGAAGTACGGCTGCACGTGCATATCATGCGCTGGTCTGCTTTCCAGGAATTCCTGAATTTTACGAAATTTTTCCTTTGCCACCTTCATCCTTTCCTGTACAATAGATTTAAACATAAAAAACCGAATACATCTATGATTTTCAGTTTTGTCTTTAAATAAAAAATGTGAAAAAAATATAAGGGAATGAGACATGTTGAAGTAGAATGGCTATATTGCATACTAAAAGTGTCTTATCTGAAACTTTCGAAAAAAATCTATTTGTGTTTTGAAAAGCACATTCTCCTTCTCATGTAGCAATCTCCTTCTCACGAATGAATGCGCGACCAATCTCTGTACAAGGATTGGTGTTTTGCTCAATTTTAAGTTTGTAATAAATTAATAAAGTAAATAAGTAAGTAATAAATACTACTATGGCTTCATCCTGAAGATAGGAAATTAAGTAAAATAACTTTGAAGACCGTTAATGGTAACGGATTGCTGATATTCGTTGATGATAGAACACTATGCTGAGATATGTAACTTTTAAATAATATAAATTAGCAACAGCAGTATATCTCTCAGCAAAGGACGTTTCGTTTTCAATATTTTGGATGTTAGATTTCAGTGGTGAATATGGAGGAAAAAGATTTGATATTAAACGTCTTTGACCTCCTACCTCTTCAGTTTTCCCGAGTTGATCTCTGTGTGTCCCCACTAATAGGATTCTGGGACAAATATCCACCAATCCAGGGTCTTTTCTTTTTACTATTTCAGTGTGAGTATGGATGGAATTCTGCCAGAATTTTAAAAAATCTGAAATAAAGACTTTACACATTATTTGCAGTACTGACTACTGGTACATATGATATCTTTGTGTCAACTAATCTATCCCTTTTCTTACCGGGTGGGTCGTTTACAGGCAAACAATCTTTCAGTGTAATTCCTTTGTTAGATCGACCCCCTCCCCGTCCCTTTTCATGTGTGGCTGGTGACGGCTGATGTTGATAGCCTCTTGACCTGACATTTATAATAGGGTCATTGAGTGTCAACATCTACTCACATCAGTCTGATGAAGGCATTCGTCCAGGTTCCCAGCGGGCAAATCAACATTGAATCAATGTTGAATCAACGTTGATGGTCAACGTTGAAACTATGTTGATATGACGTTGACTATGAAAGTTGACTCAACGTTGAACCATCAAGGTTGAATCAACCTTGAGGTATCAATGTTGAATCAACGTTGACGGTCAATGTTGAAACTATGTTGATATGACGTTGACTATGAAAGTTGACTCAACATTGAACCATCAAGATTGAATCAACCTTGAGGTATCAATGTTGAATCAACGTTGACGGTCAATGTTGAAACTATGTTGATATGACATTGACTATGAAAGTTGACACAACGTTGAACCATCAAGGTTGAATCAACCTTGAGGTATCAATGTTGAATCAGCGTTGACGGTCAATGTTGAAACTATGTTGATATGATGTTGACTATGAAAGTTGACTCAAGGTTGAACCATCAAGGTTGAATCAACCTTGAGGTATAAATGTTGAATCAACATTGATACCTCAATGTTGAATCAATGTTGAAATTAAGTTGAATTTGAAAATTGAATTAACGTTGATATATCAATTAGGCTATCAGGATATTTGATTGAAATTTGCCTGATGGCTGAAGGTGTTTTCCAAGATATCAAGCATTTCTTGAAATAAAAAGACCCAGATCTGAAAAGGGGGGGAAATTAGCAAAGTTACCTACAAAAAAAAGGTAATATCGGAAGAAAAGGGGGGGGGTCCAGACCCCGGGACCGGCCCCTGTATCCACCTATGGGTCGTCAGATTCTTTTTAAACTTTCCAGTTTGATGCTCAGTGATACGGACCAAAACAGCCTGAACATAAAAAAAACACAAACAACAACTGATTTAACTATGAATATAATATATAACAAACAATGAACATACACTACATACACTAACTACATGTAATACTATCATGTTGCAAAAACTTTAACATTTGTCAAATACAGTTAACTTCTAACAGATTCGTAGACAGTTAAGTTTTGAAGATGCAATGTCACAGTTTTACGAGTCTTTTTCTGTTGAACGTTCCTCCTGATAGTGTGGGGTTTTGAAGACGCAATGTCACCGTTTTCCATGTCCTTATCTGTTGAACGATCCTCCTGATAGTGTGGCCTAACAAAGTACTGTTAATAAAGTACAGTTTTTGTACTGTAAAAGTGTTACCACTGGCCACACTCACGTGTTGCATCAGTTCATGTTATCCGGAGTCTCGCACTTAATAACAGTCCCGCACTTCATTTACATTATACAAGTATGCAGGCACATACGGTAATTACTCATAAATATTAAACAATAAATTAGCTTTACTAAAATAATTATAACGTCACATCAGGTAGTTAAGATAATTTTAAGAATACAAAAACAAAGGGTCACCAGTCTAATATTTTCTCATAGCTAACTTAAATTTCCAGAAAAACAGGCATTTTTGGCTTTTTCAAGCTTTTTCTTCAACCTTGAGTAAAATTTTGTCAATTTGCCATTAAGTAAGGCTGGTGACCCCACGTTTTTTCTTTTTCTTAAAGATAACCTGAACATCAAATCTGGAAAGTTTAAAAAACTGACAACCGCTTTTTTCACAAAATTAATTTTAATGAAAAAGGGGTAAAACAAGCGTTTTATGAGGGGTAATTACCCCTATGCATACCTCTCTAGTGAGATAATCATTTAAAACTATTAGGCCTATCAAGGTTATGATTAAGGTTATAAAGTTAAGGTTGACCCAATGTTGAGATCCAGTTGATATGTCAACATTTACAAAGGGTTTACAAACACAGGTTGATTCAATGTTGAAATCCTGTTGATCTATCAACATTGAAAATTGATTGACAAAGAAAGGTTTAATCAATGTTGAGACCCTGTCGATCTATCAACATTGACAATTGGTTGACAAGAAAAGGTTGATTCAATGTTGAAATCCTGTTGAACTATCAACATTGAAAATTGATTGACAAAGAAAGGTTAAATCAATGTTGAGACCCTGTTGATCTATCAACATTGACAATTGGTTGACAAGAAAAGGTTGATGGATCAACATCATCTCAACCTATCCTCAATGTTGAATCAACGTTAAGTGCCCGCTGGGTTGGCCGTAAGCTAATGGTATAAATGTATTTCGGCTTGTGTTTGATGATTTTTATTTATGATCCAACTACCAAACTGACGAACATTTTTGCTCAAGTGCAAACGGTTTCTTGCAAGGACGCGGCAAGCACTGTATCATTTTTTACCCTTACTGAGAAAAGATCGGGTAGAATTCTCAAAATGTTGCTTGGTATATTGCCAGCGTCAACAAAATGACATACATTTGGTCCACTTCAGGAATTCTTACAAAGTACAATCAAAGTTATGGGTCCTTAAACGAATGGCTAATGAGCAGGCATTCTTAAAACCTGTCAAAACAAAAACAAAGTCATAGTCACAATATAAGAGCAAGTCAGAGTGACAGTTGTTTTTTTACACAATGGCAACTATTATACCACTAGTCGGTTTAAGCTGTTTTTTTTTTTTATCTCTTTCAGTGCCTGAAAGAAAAAAAAACTCAGACAGGCAGGTATAGAAGCTTCAGGTGTTTTGCTTTTCAGAGAAGCTCCAGCTGCAAAGAAAACAGTCCATGCTCTCATTGTAACAGACGTTCCCACCATTCCCTACTGTATATATATATATATATATATATTTTTTTTTTTTTTTTTTTTTAATTAAATAATATTTTACATAAAGATTTAGACATATTATTGGAGTGAAATAATCCAAAGGTCGATAATATAATAGTAAAAAAAATGAACAAATTTTCTTCAAAAGGTTAAGGTATAAGTTACGTACCACCAACAGTGTCTGGAACGCTATTCACTTGTCTAGGCCCAGTTCTGCCCACTCGCTCCACCTGGACAGGGTCATTTAACTCTTTTGTGAGGTCAAACACCAGTAAGTAGATAGCTCGCCAGGTGAGGAAAGTTTGATGTGTCGTGTAGAAGACATACTGACCGCCAAAGTCCCAGAGTGTCAGTAAATCTGGAACATCTGGTGGTCCTTGGCTCTTGTCAAATATCTTCTCCATGGTTTCTTTATCTATGTTTATCGGAACAGTCTGGACAGATTGTTTAATCCTTTTTCCTAAAAAGTAAAAAAGGGTGTCTAAATAACGCTGGTCTTTAGATGTGCTTTAGATGTACTTGCACCAGAATAGGCAAGTGGCATGAAACATACGATGTCGAGCAGAATATAAAACATTATCTAAAATATATGTAAAGTAACCGGCCATTATTTTTATTACAGTGTCTTGTAGAATCTTACCTGTTTGGCTCTTAATACATTTGTGTGGAAGGAAAATGTTTAAGCTGAATATTAAATGCACGTACTGTTCTCTTTGTATTCCTTGATACCCCTCGCAAGTCTTTCAATACAGTAATATTCATTGACGGATTCATCTGCAAAAGGGTTGTTTAGAAAATGAATTTGAAATATATATATAACTACTGGATACACTGGTTTTGTATATCCTGTAGGTTGTTTGCAAATGATACTTAGATCATTTGTTTGTTTGCAAATGATACTTAGAGCATAGAAAAAAATAGATGTACATGTATACAAGCAAGAAAATACTAGAAGTATTCATCAAACATCTCACAGAATTACATTAATTTTCATTGGTGTACTTTGATCGAGTTAACCTGCTGTTTGACACCTTTTCTCTGCCAGCTGGGCCCTGCAGTGTGTTTCTCCAGAATACACCCAGACACCTCAACACCGTTCGTCACCAGGTCGTCCTCAGTGAAGTCTTCTCCCAGCAGATTTCGGCAAAGGTGTGTTTTCCCTGTCCCCTGGTGACCGACCACAATCACATTGGCCTTGTACACTTTGTGCATCCCCTCCTCACACGCTGCCTGATACATATCTTAATAAATGATATTAAAGAAATAAGCATTTGTAAAGACCATCTATTATGCACCTAATTTACGGTACTTCTACGAATGTGATTTTGTTTGATATGCGCAGATATGCTAAAACCATGTGTTCATTACGGGAATCTTCAAACAAGCCTGATACAGTGGTCGGAATAATTTTGTTTCCGTTGTACACCGGTGTAACAACGTTCGAAATGTTTTTATCCCTATCTTGTGAATAGAAGGGGGCAGACAAACAATGGAGGGCCGTATAAATCCCTTCAAAATTCGAACGCACAAACACAATAGCTTAGGTGGAATAACACAATACTTAATACGAGTGAACCCCATGACGCCGGTTTCTGTGGCCCAGCGCGAGAGTGACAATCCGCTGTAACTAGGTGTAATTAACAGCAGGATACATCAGCCAGAAGGTCCCTATTGTTTGTTGCGGCGATAGGATTATAGCTTGAAGAGGCTAAACCCATGCTAAGGCGTGCCATGCGAAGCGAACTGTCCTTTTGTTCACTAGTTTGGCACGCGCAGCTGGTTTTTAGTGTTGCTAACAAACTGCTAGTTAAATTTGTTATCAGTTATTTCATCCTTTATGAAATTTCCGCAGTCAAAAATTGAACTTATTATTGTTTGTTTGGTTGAAATGCATGGGCGTCAGCATCAATCTGTCTCAAAAAATTCCTATTGCATTAATTTATAAATGTATAATTTATTTATGTACTTACGTTTTAATTTGAAATATCTGCATTTAAGCGTTCAAGTATTTATAAAACATGAATGATAATGAAAGAGGAATAAGGAAATAACATATTACTTATATTATGCTTATATTATAATATTGAAATTAAATGAGGTGCATTTACAAAGGCGCAATGACAATCCAACTACAACGTGCAACAGGGGGAAGTCTGGCTGTGTGATCATACAATATACGAAAGTACGGTCAGTTAAAAGTGTAAATCATCAGTTAAAGAGGAGGGGGTCTTACTATAGCTCGCTATCTATTGTTAAACCCGACTGTTATTATCTCTCGAACAAGCTTAAAGCATGCCTATACAATTACTGTGTCTCCGGCTGCCGTTCAGAAACACCATGTCGAACATATTTTGCTACAGTGAGAAACATGGTACACTAGCGACTTGTTTTAGATCACTCAAGAAAGGATGCATACGTGCGACACCAGAGGAAAAACAATCAAGTATGCATCTGATCCATTAATAGTAATTGCACAGTGCATATTACTAGACCTTTGTCCTAAATCAGTAGTTAGAAATAGGATGTTTGGATAAAAAGCTTCTATTCAACTCGCTTAGACCTAGGGCGTGATGCTATCATCCGATGAAACACGTAACTGAACCCTCTACCTGAACCTGAAGTCCCTTTAGCTGAAACAAAAACTGCCCCTTGAACATGTCCATTTTTTAATCGTCAAATGATTTGTGATTTCATTGAACGTCTTTGATCGAAAGCTTTCAAGTGACAATAACCGAACCGTGTGTTGATTATTTATGAAGCGTAATTAAGTTTATTCAACATGAACTATTTTGTAAACGTTACTTGCCAAGATTGAGCTTGGATTGATCACCGTCACTATTTAGCTACTCGCCTATAATACGTGCTGAACGACAGACAACTTAAAAATATTATCTGTGTAACTGTGCAAATGAACGCATTTAGTTAAAATATAACGAAGCCGGCATTTGATTCATCGAACATATTTATATGTGTTCTTTTAAAACCAGTGTAAGGTTAACGCCAAATCAAAGCAAGTCTTGCAGACTGGTTTTGTTTAAACTGTCGTGCATCAAGTAAAGCTAAGTAAAGCCTGTTTATACTTCGCAGTGTTCATCCCAGCCATAAAACTGCATGAAGGATAACAAGACTCCGTAGACCTGTGCTTCAGGTTTCCAGGAGTCCCGCGTAACACAATAATATCGAAGGCCTGAGAGTAATACATATATGAGGCCGTGTATGAAAGATTTAACAAATTAGAAATTCAAGAATTTAAACATGCTAGGTACATGCACATCACTTAATAAGTCATTTCACAAAAATCACATCTAATTGTTTAGATTAACCTTTACTTTTATCGATCTCATCCCATTGTCTCAACCACCTAAAAGAAATATAGAGAACATGAGGAAAAGTAACATGTTTACATGCAGGCGAAGGAGTTATACTTCAATATTAATCGCGAGCAATATCAACAGCGACTAAAGACCGTTGCCTGTCTTTCACACTTTTACACAAACACACGAAGGTTTAATAAAGGGAGTCGCGGCGCGATATCTATCTCTTTCATTCGAACAAGCAAAGGGCTGACCCGAAGTAAGCTTTCTATACTAATGTCCTTTTTATTGTATATTGTAATTACTCTACTTGCTCGCCTCCATTGTCTTGTAAAAGTGACAAAGAATGTGTTGTATTCAGACACGAGTTGAAAGAACTCCTTTGCCTTAAGTTGCATAATGTCTTTCTCAAGGTTATAATCAGTGTGAAGAGGGTGTCGTGCCTCATTTAAAAAGGGTGTTGTTCTTCATACTGGTTGTTGCTTAACTTATGCTAATCTTAAACTTTTATGTACCAATATGGTTTTAATAAATCGCCAAAATTATGAATCTAATGAACATTGTGTATCAAACGTTTTGATACGATTTAAATAAATGGACGAGGAGGATTACGGTATTAGGTTCTATTTACCTCTGGCTTTAACTTCGCCCTGCTATATAAATGAACAAATGTTGCAGATCGTAACAAAAAACTTTCTTATAGTGTTTTATGACATATATGATTTACACATTTGATAGTGAAACACTCCTCGACTTTAACGAATCACCTGACGTAAACTGTCTACCCGCTCTCCCCGACAAAACTGTTTCTTTTAATTTTGAAATGAATTGCTTTTAAGGCAAAGAAGTCCATTAAACCCTTTAGTCTCAATATCATTGTACAGCATGTTGTAATCGATATTTAAAAAAGTTAATTTTTGTACTCCGCTTTCATCGAGGATACCTCAAGTTGAGGTTACAATTACGTCGCTCGCCTATGCTACTGGAATATATATTTAAGGACAAATTAAGCTTTGTAAAGTCCCTATTGTTACACACCATAGATACTTTATTTTGTCTTGAATGAAAAAATAGCCTCAAATTATCGTTTTGTGCCTAAACCTTTTATTACTTGAACCAAGATCTGTACTATAGCTACCATGACGTACATGCATCAAGTTGGGTCTGCTGGGGGAGGGGAGCATTTAAATGATAAACGAGGAAGTCTACCTGCAAAAGCAGCAGCAGTGGTTTAAATAATCGCTATTTAGACTCTTTTTCTTTGACAGCAACATAAAAAGTGTTTAGGGAGAAAGTCACACAAAGACCCGACGTTGTTTTGTCTTCAGCATTTCCTCTTCCTTGTTATCTGCAATTACTATCGTCAATTAATGAAATCGAGAAAGCAATTAAGTGACGGCACATTGAATATAGTCACTAGGTGCATTTCGCTGAGTGTTTACAAGATCTAGCGACACATTTTATCGCCACGCGTTCTAGTTTGATTAGTTTAGAAAATTAAACAGTTACCCTGGCGGCTCTCCGTCACTGCTATGAATCTGACATCGAATTTAGTCCAAAATATTAGTAAATTCAGAATTATTAGCTAAAACGTAAATTGCCCTAATTTGTCAGATAATCAAAAATGCCGGTGATCCACGCGGAGGGTTCGCTTTCCTGAAGGTAGCGGCGACGAACGGCGACGAACGGCGACGATATTTTTCTGAATAGTGTACCTTTATTAGTTACGAAAAGCCCCCTTTTCAACAGGTGCGTTTTATTAATTACTTCATGTCACAAAGTTAATTTATACAGGCAAAACTTTATTTTAAGGAAATAGTTTCACGAAATGAACGAGAGTAAAATATAAGTCGGATTATAATGGCATACCTTGATGCAAAACAGTCTATCGTTTCTTCCACCGCGAGTCCCTTTATTTAATGTAATGTATTACTCATTACCCGTTTCATTTGACACTCTCTCTTTTTATCTCCCTTCCCCTTTCTCTTGTTAGAAGGAGGGTAAATAATTAAGCACTCAAAATCTGCACCACCAATCTTCAGAAAAACATAAGTTAACGAACCAGTGGGCTGATCCACAACATCCGACACAGCAGAAGGAATCAAATAACAGCTAGCACAAATTTATATGCAGTTAGCTATAGTGTCACTACATACATAATCAGCTGCACGCGCGAAGCTGTTGAACAAAAGGATAGTTCGCTACGGGAGACCGTTTGTTTACATAAGTACTCTAAGGGGGCGTGGCTACCCAGGCGACCAGGGGATTAGGCTAGTTACTATATGCCGTCAACAATCGTTTAGCGACCCTATCATTATACACTCTCTCTATTGTATTTTCCACCGCATTAATCGTAGTGTAATCTTCAAATGGTCCACGGGGTAAATGTACACATTCTTAATCCTAGTACGGTGGTCGGAATAATTTTGTTTCCGTTTTACACCGGTGTAACCACGTTCGAAATGTTTTAATCCCTATCTTGTGAATAGAAGGGGGCAGACAAACAATGGAGGGCCGTATAAATCCCTTCAAAATTCGAACGCACAAACACAATAGCTTAGGTGGAATAACACAATACTTAATACGTGTGAACCCCATGACGCCGGTTTCTGTGGCCCAGCGCGAGCGTGACAATCCGCTGTAACTAGGTGTAATTAACAGCAGGATACATCAACCAGAAGGTCCCTATTGTTTGTTGCGGCGATAGGATTATAGCTTGAAGAGGCTAAACCCATGCTAAGGCGTGCCACGCGAAGCGAACTGTCCTTTTGTTCACTATAGTTTGGCACGCGCAGCTGGTTTTTAGTGTTGCTAACAAACTGCTAGTTAAATTTGTTATCAGTTATTTCATCCTTTATGAAATTTCCGCAGTCAAAAATTGAACTAATTATTGTTTGTTTGGTTGAAATGCATGAGCGTCAGCATCAATCTGTCTCAAAAAATTCCTATTGCATTAATTTATAAATGTATAATTTATTTATGTACTTACGTTTTAATTTGAAATATCTGCATTTAAGCGTTCAAGTATTTATAAAACATGAATGATAATGAAAGAGGAATAAGGAAATAACATATTACTTATATTATGTTTATACTATAATATTGAAATTAAATGAGGTGCATTGACATAGGCGCAATGACAATCCAACTACAACGTGCAACAGGGGGAAGTCTGGCTGTATGATCATACAATATACGAAAGTACGGTCAATTAAAAGTGTAAATCATCAGTTAAATAGGAGGGGGTCTTACTATGGTCGCTATCTATTGTTAAACCCGACTGTTATTGTCTCTCAAACAAGCTTAAAGCATGCCTATACAATTACTGTGTCTCCGGCTGCCGTTCAGAAACACCATGTCGAACGTATTTTGCTACAGTGAGAAACATGGTACACTAGCGACTTGTTTTAGATCACTCAAGAAAGGATGCATACGTGCGACACCAGAGGAAAAACAATCAAGTATGCGTCTGATCCATTAATAGTAATTGCACAGTCCATGTTACTAGACCTTTGTCCTAACTCAGTAGTTAGGAATAGGATGTTTGGATAAAAAGCTTCTATTCAACTCGCTTAGACCTAGGGCGTGATGCTATCATCCGATGAAACACGTAACTGCACCCTCTACCTGAACCTGAAGTCCCTTTATCTGAAACAAAAACTGCCCCTTGAACATGTCCATTTTTTAATCGTCAAATGATTTGTGATTTCATTGAACGTCTTTGATCGAAAGCTTTCAAGTGACAATAACCGAACCATGTGTTGATTATTTATTAAAGCGTAATTAAGTTTATTCAACATGATCTATTTTGTAAACGATACTTGCCAAGATTGAGCTTGGATTGATCACCGTCACTATTTAGCTACTCGCCTATAATGCGTGCTGAACGACAGACAACTTAAAAATATTATCTGTGTAACTGTGCAAATGCAAATGTTAAAATATAACAAAGCCGGCATCTAATCCATCGAACATATTTATATTTGTTCTTTTTAAACAAGTGTAAGGGTAACGCCAAATCAAAGCAAGGAGTTATAACAGAAGGAGATTACACGCAAGCCTCTCTATTGTCCGATGTCTGTTACGGTGGGCGGAGCTAGCTACGGGGGGCCTCCTGTATCAAGGTTTCGTCTGGGTCGCTCTCCTCCGCTTGGAGATTGATTTTATATGCGTTATTTCGCGTTAGAATTCGAGATCAGTAGTGTCAAAGCGGCGCTGTATGCTGACGATTTTTTTCCACCGGTAGTTATCTGGACGATGTGCTGGGAGGGAACGATATCATAGAAAGCGATTACAAGGTGGTGGCTGAGGATGGTCGCCATGAGTTTATTTTTTTTTTAGTCGGTGATAGATGGTTTTTCTTTTGCACAACACAGTGAAAAATCACCAAGGATAAGTCAAAAGAAAACGTCCCAACTGTGGTTTGTGAAAATGACATTCAAGTGAACGTTTGGACCCCCCTGCCCTTTGGTCCCATAAACATTGAGACAGTGCCTAAGCTTTGTGACTGGTTTTAAATTTCTTTAAGTATTTTTTTCTCTCACTCGGTATAATTTTAATATCATAATGCATTAAAGTGAAATTTTAATCAAAGGTTGAGGCAATGCCACATGTCAGTTTACTAAATACTCGTTATCAATTTCTTTATCTTGGAAATCTCCCTTTTTATTTTCAGGATTATTTTGACACAAACTAACACTTCTTATTTGTCGGTAAACAAGTGCACAGTGCTAAACATTAAGAATAATTTTTATTCATTCATAAATATATTTATGTACAAAATATATCAGAAATTTTAGTATTAACTGAGCTCTTTAAAGTGAAACAAATAAAGATGAGAATTTTGAATTTCAAACTATTACTATATTAACTTAAAATATCTTTTAAGTCAACTCTATACTCAAGCATCATGATAGTAGCATCTGTGAGTAAAACCATTTTATTATATCAATAGAAGAACAAAAACAAAATTTTAAACATAAGCAGTAATTAATGAAGTCATAAGAATGATTAAGTTGCTATAGTTTTCCAGTTTTATGCAGTCTGTGTTGGAATTTTTTTCAACCATGCAAATAGAAATAATTATATTCTTTTTTATCTGACTTGCTGATACCAGTCTGTGCCAGATACTATTCCACTCACAGGCCAGCAAGGTCTGAGAATCTAATGGGCTGAATGAAAAAAAAAACCCTAGAATATAAAAGTGGCTAATTCTTACAAATAGGATAAAAAACATGGGATTTTCAAAAGGTTATTATAAATCAAGACAACACTTAGTAAGAACATTTATAAAATGAACTGAAGTACATGTTACAGCTGAAAAAATTAACTGGGCCAGTAAGTGACTGCTTTAAAGAAATTTCACTGAAACAGTCCAAATTTTACTGGCAATCAAGTAGACTGTTATACCATGGCACTCAACAAATTATATATAGGTTTTGAATTTTTTTCCACGTGACAGTAACATAAAATTTATGTCAACTTTTGAAATGTATAGAGTCAGTTAGGTGACTGAAAATATTTTAAAATGTCATGAAGGAGCACTATTAATTTAATGCAATCTCTGTTGGCCAGTCTTATCCAGTTTCCTCTCCAAAAAGGACAACTCAAGTGAGAATTTCTTCAGGGCCTTTTCTTCTGCCTGCCATTGCCATGCCACTCAGAAGAGAGAAACCTGTAGGTTAGAAAAAAAACATAATAATAGCATTATGAACTACTAGTATCCATGTAGACATTACAGAATTACGCAGTGAAGTTTAATGTGTCTTGTTATGACTTGACTGAAATAATGTTCACCACATAAATGAACAATTTACAACTAAATTTATGTAGAATATCAAGATTCATGATGACAAGCTAATAACCCCAAGAAATTGAAAGAAATTGTACTTATTACAAGAAATTATTTAAATCCGGCCTGTTTCCTACTCTTCTGACAGGACAAAAAGGGGATTTCATAGAGGCTGGTTGCTAAAAGGAAAATGCCCAAGGTTGTTGTATTTTGAAATAAATTAAAAAGGGTACTGTTGTTAGTGAATGTTTAATGCATCTTAGGCATTATGACAAAAGTAACTCACCCCAGACACGCTGACCTCCATTTTTCATTGACATTTTAAATTTTTTTCCAGCCTGACCATAATTCATATTTTCAATGCAGCCTTCTCCCATATCTATAATAGAAGAAAAAAACTTGAGTAGTGTTAAGATATGCATGTAAAATTCATTATCAATTTTGAGAGAATTTCTGTTTCAACACTGCAAGATGAAATATTTACTTTCAAGTAATGAATAAACCTTAATAGAGTTCTATTCTTTTGTAACCACCAAGGCAAAGCTTCTTTCTTAAAATGAACTGAAACATCCAAGCTTGCCACCTAACATGCCAAAGTAGTGAAGTATAATTAAAGTAGAGAAGCAAGTACCCCTTAATAATAGAGGTGCCTTACACAATAAGGTGTGTCTTACACACCTTGACTCAAAGGGAGATGTGTAGTGAGATAACAGGTAAAGTAATTGGTGGAGCCTAGGTTAACTTAAAACCCTAAGACTTTAAATTAAGAAGCACCAGGATTCATGGGTGTTCTTTTTTCAAAGGTTTAATATGAATTAAAACATATATATGTAAAAAGAAGACTAAATAAGTTTAAAATAACTATACCAAAGACACTGTGAAGTCAAACTTCCCGTTAGACCGCCATGATGGAAAATGCTGAGTGGAGGCAAAACTTTTCCAGTCAAAATAACTGAGCACCTTACTTTAACAACAAAGTTACCACTCCAATGCCACCCACCATGGTGAGAAGAAAATATATGACCAACTGTCATGATAAGTCTTTTTTAGATTTAAACATGAAAAAGGTAAAGGCCAAAATGGTACATTTACCCATAACACTAGAGTAAAAAATTGGTATTTTGAACAAATCAGGTTATTTTTTTCAAGAAATATTGGAGCAGTATCCATGCAATATATACCACGCCACGAACAAGATGTTCAAGAATCTAAACACACCAAATTTTTTTATAATCTTGCATTTGAAAAGTACAAAAAGCGGTAAGGCTTTTGGCCGTAACAAGCGTAACACTTTTTGATCGGAACTCTTGAAAATTGTCAATTGTCGTATCCAAGCTAGACCACATGTAAAATCGCAAAAAAAAACAATACTGCTCAAGCAAGTGTGTTGCAAACATAACAATTAGTTAAATTTTATGACTGTCATGTGACACAAGTTTCAAAAAGTAGGAGGAAAATGTCTTTTGGAGTAATTTTTTTTTTTTTTGAAATATTAACAAGATGGCGGCTTAAGCATCTGCTTGTTATTCGGCTACTGAAAGTGCACTTAAGTTTTATTCTTTGCTATTGCCACAAATTACTTAACAATTGCAACTGTATAAAGACCAAACTTTCTTCATCTGATACTATATTTATAGGCACTTGTTATGAGTGGGAAATATTTTTCGTGCAATATTTATTCTCCACACACCACCTCGCGAGATCAACGTGTAGCTGGACACTTACACAGTGAGACCCTACGACATAAAAGTTGCAATTTATCTTCATATTTCGTGTAGTTATGCATTTAAAAGCACTTACCTGTTTTTTTAAAACCTTGTCCAACGTAATATCATATAAATTCTGTATTTCTCTCATTTTTTAGAAACTTGGGACTCCGATTCTGTTTCTGTCCTCAAAAATCAAGAGACGAAGGCACAGATACTAACAAACGAGATTTAAACGAGAGTAGCAATTAAGCGTAACAGAGATAGGCATCCATTGTTCTCTGGGTTCTATTCATTCCGACCAATGAGAGACCGTAATACGGGCTCCGCCCCCACGCGTGTAATCTCCTTCTGTTATAACTCCTTGATCAAAGCAAGCCTTGCAGACTGGTTTTGTTCAAACTGTCGTGCATCAAGTAAAGCTAAGTAAAGCCTGTTTCTACTTCGCAGTGTTCATCCCAGCCATAAAACTGCATGAAGGATAACAAGACTCCGTAGACCTGTGCTTCAGGTTTCCAGGAGTCCCGTGTAACACAATAATATCGAAGGCCTGAGAGTAATACATATATGAGGCCGTGTATGAAAGATTTAACAAATTAGAAATTCAAGAATTTAAACATGCTAGGTACATGCACATCACTTAATAAGTCATTTCACAAAAATCGCATCTAATTGTTTAGATTAACCTTTACTTTTATCGATCTCATCCCATTGTCTCAACCACCTAAAAGAAATATAGAGAACATGAGGAAAAGTAACACGTTTACATGCAGGCGAAGGAGTTATACTTCAATATTAATCGCGAACAATATCAACAGCGACTAAAGACCGTTGCCTGTCTTTCACACTTTTACACAAACACACGAAGGTTTAATAAAGGGAGTCGCGGCGCGATATCTACAGGTATCTCTTTCATTCGAACAAGCAAAGGGCTGACCCGAAGTAAGCTTTCTATACTAATGTCCTTTTTATTGTGCATTGTAATTACTCTACTTGCTCGCCTCCATTGTCTTGTAAAAGTGACAAAGAATGTGTTGTATTCACACACGAGATGAAAGAACTCCTTTACCTTAAGTTGCATAATGTCTTTCTCAAGGTTATAATCAGTGTGAAGAGGGTGTCTTGCCTCATTTAAAAAGGGTGTTGTTCTTCATACTGGTTGTTGCTTAACTTATGCTGATCTTAAACTTTTATGTACCAATATGGTTTTAATAAATCGCTAAAATTATTAATTTAATGAACATTGTGTATCAAACGTTTTGATACGATTTAAATAAATGGACGAGGAGGATTACGGTATTAGGTTCTATTTACCTCTGGCTTTAACTTCGCCCTGCTATATAAATGAACAAATCTTGCAGATCGTAACAAAAAACTTTCTTATAGTGTTTTATGACATATATGATTTACACATTTGATAGTGAAACACTCCTCGACTTTAACAAATCACCTGACGTAAACTGTCTACCCGCGCTCCCCGAAAAAAACTGTTTCTTTTAATTTTGAAATGAATTGCTTTTAAGGCAAAGAAGTCCATTAAACCCTTTAGTCTCAATATCATTGTACAGTATGTTGTAATCGATATTTAAAAAAGTTAATTTTTGTACTCCGCTTTCATCGAGGATACCTCAAGTTGAGGTTACAATTACGTCGCTCGCCTATGCTACTGGAATATATATTTAAGGACAAATTAAGCTTTGTAAAGTCCCTATTGTCACACACCATAGATACTTTATTTTGTCTTGAATGAAAAAATAGCCTCAAATTATCGTTTTGTGCTTAAACCTTTCATTACTTGAACCAAGATCTGTACTATAGCTACCAAGACGTACATGCATCAAGTTGGGTCTGCTGGGGGAGGGGAGCATTTAAATGATAAACGAGGAAGTCTACCTGCAAAAGCAGCAGCAGTGGTTTAAATAATCGCTATCTAGACTCCTTTTTCTTTGACAGCAACATAAAAAGTGTTTAGGGAGAAAGTCACACAAAGACCCGACGTTGTTTTGTCTTCAGCATTTCCTCTTCTTTGTTATCTGCAATTACTATCGTCAATTAATGAAATCGAGAAAGCAATTAAGTGATGGCACATTGAATATAGTCACTAGGTGCATTTCGCTGAGTGTTTACAAGATCTAGCGACACATTTTATCGCCACGCGTTCTAGTTTGATTAGTTTAGAAAATTAAACAGTTACTCTGTCGGCTCTCCGTCATTGCTATGAATCTGACATCGAATTTAGTCCAAAATATTAGTAAATTCAGAATTATTAGCTAAAACGTAAATTGCCCTAATTTGTCAGATAATCAAAAATGCCGGTGATCCACGCGGAGGGTACGCTTTCCTGAAGGTAGCGGCGACGAACGGCGACGATATTTTTCTGAATAGTGAACCTTTATTAGTTACGAAAAGCCCCCTTTTCAACAGGAGCGTTTTATTAATTACTTCATGTCACAAAGTTAATTTATACAGGCAAAACTTTATTTTAAGGAAATAGTTTCACGAAATGAACGAGAGTAAAATATTAGTCGGCACAAATATAAGGCATATAACAATGAGTCATGTTATGGATCATGTTATGGGCCATGTCGGATTATAATGGCATACCTTGATGCAAAACAGTCTATCGTTTCTTCCACCGCGAGTCCCTTTATTTAATGTAATGTATTACTCATTACCCGTTTCATTTGACACTCTCTCTTTTTATCTCCCTTCCCCTTTCTCTTGTTAGGAGGGTACATAATTAAGCACTCAAAATCTGCACCACCAATCTTCAGAAAAACAGAAGTCAACGAACCAGTGGGCTGATCCACAACATCTGACACAGCAGAATGAATCAAATAACAGCTAGCACAAATTTATATGCAGTTAGCTATAGTGTCACTACATACATAATCAGCTGCACGCGCGAAGCTGTTGAACAAAAGGATAGTTCGCTACGGGAGACCGTTTGTTTACATAAGTACTCTAAGGGGGCGTGGCTACCCAGGCGACCAAGGGATAAGGCTAGTTACTATATGCCGTCAACAATCGTTTAGCGACCCTATCATTATACACTCTCTCTATTGTATTTTCCACCGCATTAATCGCAGTGTAATCTTCAAATGGTCCATGGGGTAAATGTACACATTCTTAATCCGAGTACGGTATATTGCCACCAACCCTAAACTGAATGGGCATAGAAAGAACAAAGTGAGTCTCCCTCCCATTAAAAATGAAAAATAAAAATAAATAAATAAAAAACAGATACTATCATTCTTAATACTGAAAAACAATAGCACCTTGCAGCCTTCACTGCCTCACTATTTGCAGACAATGTTCTAGTCACTGTAACTGTGTACTTTTGACGAGGCATAGATGTAAGAATAACTCCTTTGAAGTATATTGTGAAGGTCTCTTTTGTCATAAATTTGCCACGTATAACCTGAATGTACATATTGCGATTCACACCGCAGCAGCTTGTCTTAGTAAGGACTCAACCAGTTGAAAACTTGAGGCACAGCTTCAGGGACAAGATCACACCATCTATCCTTGCTGTGATGATGGATCTACTAGTACATTATCTATGTCTTGTCCTCCTGGTTTCTCTAATACCATTTCCCCTGATCTATGCTCACATCAATCTCTACAGCTTTACCAACTGCTACACAGTTTTTACATCTGAAAGTATAATGCAAAATTTGTAATAAAGCACTATCAATTTACTTGTTAGATATTGATTTGAGGGCAAGAGAAAAAGGCAGAAACCTCATAATCAAGATAATTGAAAATCAAATAATGCATAATCAAATAGCTTTAATTGTATATACTACTGATGATTTAATCTTTTAAAATTCAGCATAAATTTCTCTTGTTAAAGCATAGCCACTTTATTAAAATGTGCTTGAACAAATAATAATGATAATAATAATAAGCAACCTGCACACAAGATGGAACATGGATGTCAATTGCCACAAAATAAGTTGATTTGTACTTGGTAGCCTGAGAAATAGTATCAGGTATTAATTTGAGCAGTAAATTGAGTAATAATACCACAGAGTTAACAATGACACTAGCATATGGTGTTATGTAAAAAAATTCATGCATTACTTGCTGTGGCAGTGTCCTCCTCAACCTATCGTGCACCGCAGGTTTTGATTTTCAATGTCATCAAAAAATTTTATTGTTGTTAGTTTGATCTATGTATCTGCTATTCAAATAATATCGTTTGGAAAATAACTAACTGATTTAATTTTGCTTTTGCAACATGAAATTATCAATAACTTTGCCGGTTCACGTGTATACAGTACCTTGCTATCAGTGCTGCTCTTTTCTCCCCAACTCGCCACTGACAGGATAACCACATCGTTTCAAAACAACGTTGGTATTCTCCTTTACTTTTGGTGTTGGCAGTTTCGTCCCGGGGACATCGTTTTCGGTTAAAAACAACGTATCGTTTTCACCCATCTATGCATTGCTCCTGTACAAAATGGCCGCTTGCTGCCCCCCAAGGGAAAAATCGTAGCACGTGGGTAGTTACGCAAGACCTGTGACGTATAACGCGCGCATCGTTATTGTCGCGCTCGCGCTGGACCACAGAAACCGGCGTCATGGGGTTCACTCGTATTAAGTATTGCGTTATTCCACCTAAGCTATTGTGTTTGTGCGTTCCAATTTTGAAGGGATTTATACGGCCCTCCATTGTTTGTCCGCCCCCTTCTATTCATAAGATAGGGATTAAAACATTTCGAACGTTGTAACACCGGTGTACAACGGAAACAAAATTATTCCGACCACTGTAAATGTAGTGTTACTCAATTAAACACTTTTCCAACTCCTTTAGATCAACATACCTGTACCTTCATCTGTACTTTTATTCCCTGTTAAAATATGACAAAAGAAAGTTTTTATTTATAAGTGTTAACTACAAAAGTGAAATTGTTCTTCCTGTACGAGTATATATTATATACCGTACTCGGATTAAGAATGTGTACATTTACCCCGTGGACCATTTGAAGATTACACTGCGATTAATGCGGTGGAAAATACAATAGAGAGAGTGTATAATGATAGGGTCGCTAAACGATTGTTGACGGCATATAGTAACTAGCCTAATCCCTTGGTCGCCTGGGTAGCCACGCCCCCTTAGAGTACTTATGTAAACAAACGGTCTCCCGTAGCGAACTATCCTTTTGTTCAACAGCTTCGCGCGTGCAGCTGATTATGTATGTAGTGACACTATAGCTAACTGCATATAAATTTGTGCTAGCTGTTATTTGATTCATTCTGCTGTGTCAGATGTTGTGGATCAGCCCACTGGTTCGTTGACTTCTGTTTTTCTGAAGATTGGTGGTGCAGATTTTGAGTGCTTAATTATGTACCCTCCTTCTAACAAGAGAAAGGGGAAGGGAGATAAAAAGAGAGAGTGTCAAATGAAACGGGTAATGAGTAATACATTACATTACATTAAATAAAGGGACTCGCGGTGGAAGAAACGATAGACTGTTTTGCATCAAGGTATGCCATTATAATCCGACATGGTCCATAACATGATCCATAACATGACTCATTGTTGTATGCCTTATATTTGTGTCGACTAATATTTTACTCTCGTTCATTTCGTGAAACTATTTCCTTAAAATAAAGTTTTGCCTGTATAAATTAACTTTGTGACATGAAGTAATTAATAAAACGCGCCTGTTGAAAAGGGGGCTTTTCGTAACTAATAAAGGTTCACTATTCAGAAAAATATCGTCGCCGTTCGTCGCCGCTACCTTCAGGAAAGCGTACCCTCCGCGTGGATCACCGGCATTTTTGATTATCTGACAAATTAGGGCAATTTACGTTTTAGCTAATAATTCTGAATTTACTAATATTTTGGACTAAATTCGATGTCAGATTCATAGCAATGACGGAGAGCCGACAGAGTAACTGTTTAATTTTCTAAACTAATCAAACTAGAACGCGTGGCGATAAAATGTGTCGCTAGATCTTGTAAACACTCAGCGAAATGCACCTAGTGACTATATTCAATGTGCCATCACTTAATTGCTTTCTCGATTTCATTAATTGACGATAGTAATTGCAGATAACAAGGAAGAGGAAATGCTGAAGACAAAACAACGTCGGGTCTTTGTGTGACTTTCTCCCTAAACACTTTTTATGTTGCTGTCAAAGAAAAAGGAGTCTAGATAGCGATTATTTAAACCACTGCTGCTGCTTTTGCAGGTAGACTTCCTCGTTTATCATTTAAATGCTCCCCTCCCCCAGCAGACCCAACTTGATGCATGTACATGTACGTCTTGGTAGCTATAGTACAGATCTTGGTTCAAGTAATGAAAGGTTTAAGCACAAAACGATAATTTGAGGCTATTTTTTCATTCAAGACAAAATAAAGTATCTATGGTGTGTGACAATAGGGACTTTACAAAGCTTAATTTGTCCTTAAATATATATTCCAGTAGCATAGGCGAGCGACGTAATTGTAACCTCAACTTGAGGTATCCTCGATGAAAGCGGAGTACAAAAATTAACTTTTTTAAATATCGATTACAACATGCTGCGCAATGATATTGAGACTAAAAGGTTTAATGGACTTCTTTGCCTTAAAAGCAATTCATTTCAAAATTAAAAGAAACAGTTTTTTTCGGGGAGCGCGGGTAGACAGTTTACGTCAGGTGATTCGTTAAAGTCGAGGAGTGTTTCACTATCAAATGTGTAAATCATATATGTCATAAAACACTATAAGAAAGTTTTTTGTTACGATCTGCAACATTTGTTCATTTATATAGCAGGGCGAAGTTAAAGCCAGAGGTAAATAGAACCTAATACCGTAATCCTCCTCGTCCATTTATTTAAATCGTATCAAAACGTTTGATACACAATGTTCATTAAATTAATAATTTTAGCGATTTATTAAAACCATATTGGTACATAAAAGTTTAAGATTAGCATAAGTTAAGCAACAACCAGTATGAAGAACAACACCCTTTTTAAATGAGGCAAGACACCCTCTTCACACTGATTATAACCTTGAGAAAGACATTATGCAACTTAAGGTAAAGGAGTTCTTTCATCTCGTGTGTGAATACAACACATTCTTTGTCACTTTTACAAGACAATGGAGGCGAGCAAGTAGAGTAATTACAATACACAATAAAAAGGACATTAGTATAGAAAGCTTACTTCGGGTCAGCCCTTTGCTTGTTCGAATGAAAGAGATAGATATCGCGCCGCGACTCCCTTTATTAAACCTTCGTGTGTTTGTGTAAAAGTGTGCATGTACCTAGCATGTTTAAATTCTTGAATTTCTAATTTGTTAAATCTTTCATACACGGCCTCATATATGTATTACTCTCAGGCCTTCGATATTATTGTGTTACACGGGACTCCTGGAAACCTGAAGCACAGGTCTACGGAGTCTTGTTATCCTTCATGCAGTTTTATGGCTGGGATGAACACTGCGAAGTAGAAACAGGCTTTACTTAGCTTTACTTGATGCACGACAGTTTAAACAAAACCAGTCTGCAAGGCTTGCTTTGATTTGGCGTTACCCTTACACTGGTTTAAAAAGAACAAATATAAATATGTTCGATGGATTGGATGCCGGCTTTGTTATATTTTAACATTTGCATTTGCACAGTTACACAGATAATATTTTTAAGTTGTCTGTCGTTCAGCACGCATTATAGGCGAGTAGCTAAATAGTGACGGTGATCAATCCAAGCTCAATCTTGGCAAGTATCGTTTACAAAATAGATCATGTTGAATAAACTTAATTACGCTTTAATAAATAATCAACACATGGTTCGGTTATTGTCACTTGAAAGCTTTCGATCAAAGACGTTCAATGAAATCACAAATCATTTGACGATTAAAAAATGGACATGTTCAAGGGGCAGTTTTTGTTTCAGATAAAGGGACTTCAGGTTCAGGTAGAGGGTTCAGTTACGTGTTTCATC
This sequence comes from Lingula anatina, assembly GCF_051362555.1. Taxonomy (NCBI): domain Eukaryota; kingdom Metazoa; phylum Brachiopoda; class Lingulata; order Lingulida; family Lingulidae; genus Lingula; species Lingula anatina. The sequence goes on from NC_141771.1 coordinate 25,078,358, forward strand.
GGATGATAGCATCACGCCCTAGGTCTAAGCGAGTTGAATAGAAGCTTTTTATCCAAACATCCTATTCCTAACTACTGAGTTAGGACAAAGGTCTAGTAACATGCACTGTGCAATTACTATTAATGGATCAGACGCATACTTGATTGTTTTTCCTCTGGTGTCGCACGTATGCATCCTTTCTTGAGTGATCTAAAACAATTCGCTAGTGTACCATGTTTCTCACTGTAGCAAAATACGTTCGACATGGTGTTTCTGAACGGCAGCCGGAGACACAGTAATTGTATAGGCATGCTTTAAGCTTGTTCGAGAGACAATAACAGTCGGGTTTAACAATAGATAGCGACCATAGTAAGACCCCCTCCTATTTAACTGATGATTTACACTTTTAATTGACCGTACTTTCGTACCGTATTGTATGATCATACAGCCAGACTTCCTCCTGTTGCACGTTGTAGTTGGATTGTCATTGCGCCTATGTCAATGCACCTCATTTAATTTCAATATTATAATATAAGCATAATATAAGTAATATGTTATTTCCTTATTCCTCTTTCATTATCATTCATGTTTTATAAATACTTGAACGCTTGAATGCAGATATTTCAAATTAAAACGTAAGTACATAAATAAATTATACATTTATAAATTAATGCAATAGGAATTTTTTGAGACAGATTGATGCTGACGCTCATGCATTTCAACCAAACAAACAATAATTAGTTCAATTTTTGACTGCGGAAATTTCATATAGGATGAAATACAAATAACAAATTTAACTAGCAGTTTGTTAGCAACACTAAAAACCAGCTGCGCGTGCCAAACTAGTGAACAAAAGGACAGTTCGCTTCGCGTGGCACGCCTTAGCATGGGTTTAGCCTCTTCAAGCTATAATCCTATCGCCGCAACAAACAATAGGGACCTTCTGGCTGATGTATCCTGCTGTTAATTACACCTAGTTACAGCGGATTGTCACGCTCGCGCTGGGCCACAGAAACCGGCGTCATGGGGTTCACTCGTATTAAGTATTGTGTTATTCCACCTAAGCAATTGTGTTTGTGCGTTCGAATTTTGAAGGGATTTATACGGCCCTCCATTGTTTGTCCGCCCCCTTCTATTCACAAGATAGGGATTAAAACATTTCGAACGTGGTTACACCGGTGTACAACGGAAACAAAATTATTCCGACCACTGTATAATAAAAGAAAAAAAACAGCAGCTATTTTGCCCCGACCGGTTTCATTCTTTCTTCAGGGGGTTTTGTTTATTTGTTACCAGGTGATGTCATGAAGGTTAAAATGTGACGTCTATAACAATGGGTGTTTATTTGTTGCTTTAACCAATGCTATTATCTATGCAATGTAGGTTTATACTTATTAATGAATAGATTTTCTTTCATTTACCTTTCTGTTTGGGTTGTTTCCCTAGTGAATTTATAAAATGGGAATATCGTAAAGTCCTTGTTTTTGTTCATAGAGCATTCCCTAATGTGCCCACTCACAGACGTGCATTGATATTTGGGTTGTCTTATTTGTTGTCTGTGAACGGTCATTCTATGTCGGAGAGTGTCTCCAGTTTGTCCTATATAGTTCTCACCGCATCCACTGCAAGTTAATACATAAATTAAATTTGAGCTAGTGCGGGTGAATGGGTGGTTAATTTTAAATGTAAGTCCATTTTTAAATGTTAGATGGCTCCTCTCTTTGTCTCTTACTCTTTATAATCTGCATTTCAGTTAGTATCTCATCCCTCGTGATCTGGGCATTAAGGCAATCAGCTATTGGATAGAAAGATATCCGTCACATATTCCAAAACATATCCAAAATACCCTCATTACAGAAGGACTTCTTGACAAACAACACTTTTCACTTCAATGGCAAACATTATCGCCAAAAAATAGGAACTGCAATGGGTGCAAAAGTAGCCCCCACTTATACTACACTTGTCTTAGGATACATCGAAAAAGGCCTGTACAAAAAGTGCAAAGAACGGTTTGGACTCGAATTTAGGTATCAGTTAGAAAACACATGGAAACGTTTTCTTGATGACTGCTTTATAATTTTGGACAAAACAGAAAATGAATTGGAAGACTTCAACCTGATCCTTAACAACCTACATCCTCTTTACAATTTACGATGGATTCAAATTCAACACAAATCCCATTCATCGATGTTATGGAAATGAGTGTAAAAGGAAAAATTGAGACAGATGTGTATTACAAAACAACAGACACAAAACAATATCTCCCTTTTAACTTATGTCTTCCCAGACACATTAAGCACAACATATTATACAAGTTAGCTCGAAGACTATGCACAATTGTCTCAAATGAAACCACATTAAAACAAAGTCTCAAAGAACTGGAAGGATTCCTATTAAGGAGACAATACCCAAGACAACTGATACAAACTGGGATTAAAAAGGCAAAACAGATACCGATGAACGACCTGAGGACCACCAAAGACAAAATTAAAAAGGAAGCCAAACCGTACATATCAACATATAACCCCAAAAATCCGGAAGTACACAATGTCATAACTGGAAACTTACCTTTGGTAAAACAAGATGACAAAATGAATGAGATACTAACTGAAATGCAGATTATAAAGAGTAAGAGACAAAGTCCATCACTTAAGCAAATTTTAATAAAAGCAAAATTTGAAAACAATTCCAGGACAAATGTGGAAACCTCAACAATACGAGTACAGAAATGTGAGGTACCCAGGTGCGGCACCTGTCCAATAATTAAAGAGAGGAGCCATCTAACATTTAAAAATGGACTTACATTTACAATTAAACACCCATTCACCTGCACTATCTCGAATTCAATTTATGTATTAACTTGCAGTGAATGCGGTGAGAACTATATAGGACAAACTGGAGACACTCTCCGACATAGAATGACCGTTCACAGACAACAAATAAGACAACCCAAATATCAATGCACGTCTGTGAGTGGTCACATTAGCGAATGCTCTATGAACAAAAACAAGGACTTTACGATATTCCCATTTTATAAATTCACTAGGGAAACAACCCAAACAGAAAGGGAAATGAAAGAAAATCTATTCATTAATAAGTATAAACCTACATTGAATAGATAATAGCATTGGTTAAAGCAACAATGAAACACCCATTGTTACAGACGTCACATTTTAACCTTTATGACATCACCTGGTAACAAATAAACAAAACCCCCTGAAGAAAGAATGAAACCGGTCGGGGCAAAATAGCTGCTGTTTTTTTTTTTCTTTTATATATATATATATATATATATATATATATATATATATATATATATATATATATATATATATATATATATATATTGTAGCTCTTTCAGTAGGGATATGTTCAGGGTTAGGGAAATATATCGACTTACCCGAATCAGACATTTTCCGTTTGGGATCATTCGGATCGTCCGGATTGCCTGTCATTTCCCCCTTCTCAACTTCCGTTGACTGAGGACTTTGACCGAGAACAAATAAGAAGATAAATGAAGTGGCTGCAAATGTGTATCATAGTTATTATATTGCAACCGTGAACTACGGAAGACGACAATGTATGTACATGTACATGGATGGGATTAAAAAGTCATTTTCAGTCTGATACTGGTGCTATGGGTTTTGTATATTGTCCTCTTTAAATCTCTAAGGCATGATTTTTTGCATTTTTATTTTTTGCCAACTTTAGGGGTTAGTGGGACATTCGTTTTTAAATATCGTCATGGAGCATAGTTCTTTTTAATCGTTTTGTATATTTGATTTTTTTATCTGTATGCAGTTTGTCCTAAAATCTGATTTCATTATCTTGGTTATTTGTTTCTGTAAGTTGTGTTTTAACACATTTATTAGTTTATGAGAATCATATAATCGTCTATTCATATGAAGATGGAAGTACATGTAGTATATAAACGACGGCAGACTTACTAAAAAGGATATGACCCTGATAGGGCCCGCTAACTATGCACTTTATTTCTTGCAATATGCGTTTTAATATATATTTTACTACATTAAAAAGAAAAAAATGTTTTTTTTTTAGTTGGCATAACAAGTGTATATACACAAGATTCAAAAGATAGGTGTTTATTTGAATACATTGAAAAGTGTTTTTATTGAACTAAGGTGATACCCCCGTCACATTAGAGGCAGAGTGAGCAAGAATGCCGTCGGAAAGACAATTATTTGTGCATCACTGGACATTCAAAGAGCATTCTAAAAATTTCAAGTGCGTTTTAAATATTTTTATCCATTCTTGTGGTCAGCCCGAGTGTTAAAAACTTTCGAAGTGCATTCCAAGTGAAAAATTATTGAATCGCATTTGAATAGTATTCTAATTACACTATGACTGCATTTTAATATTCTCACGGCATTCTGGCAACATTCGAAACATTCTGCTCACATTCGAGGGATATTCGAACTGGCATGTGACTTAAGGCCCCCGTCACACTTATTCAGAACCAGCAGAAATCAAGCAGATCCAGCCAGAATGAATTAATTAATTGAAAAGTTTGTGTCATAATCAGGAGGGGATTTCAAATTGCAGTCAGAATATTCTGAATGAAATTCAAATGCCGTACGAGTGTGGTTTGACTGCTGGCCAAATACAGACTAAAATAGGTCTCGAACGATATAAGAAGCGAATACAAATGCAGTCAAAATGCTCCCGGTATGGCTGCCAATGATGGTTTGAAATATAAAGAATTCAAAGAGAATCCAGCTAAAATACCTAAAACAGTTGAAGTTACTTTCCAACATGTTTAGAATGTAACACGTTGCCCAGAGTGTATAAATAACGCCATTGGAATGGTAACTGATCAGAATGTTTCGAATGATGTCGGAATGCCTGAGAACATTTAGAATGCAGCCATATTGCAGTTAGGCTGCATTCAGAAAACCAGACTAACTAGTCCTCGGGCCAAATATGGTGACCGACTAAAAAGCTTACCGTGTAATCCACTTACAGACACTTAACAGATTCCTCGTGGGGAAGTACTCAAGTGGGTCGGCCATATTTGACCCTTGGACTAGTTAGTCCACTGTTCTGAATACGGTTTTAGAATACTGTTCAAATGCCATTCGATAATTTTCCACTCGGAATGCACTTCGAAAGTTTTTGACCTGAGCAAAACATTCGAGCCGGCCACAAGAATGGGTAAAAATATTTGGAATGCACTCATAATTTTTAGAATGCTCTTCAAATATCCTGGAATTCACAAAGAATTGTATTTCAGACGTCATTCTTAATCATTCTGCCTGTAGTGTGACGAGGGTATAAAATCCCGCCAGAATGTTTCGAATGTGTCTTGGATGAGCTGAAAGATCAATTTGAACTTTTTTCCCGAATGTGGTGCGAATTTAAAAAAATCTTTGTTCAGGCTCATTCTTCTTGATTCCTGCTAATTCCGAATAAGTGTGACTGGAGTATGAGATGGCATTGTACGCTATTAAACAGGGGTCCGCTAACAGTCCGGTGAGACTCTTGTAATTCTCGTAAAGAGAGGTATACAAACCAAATACTTGGAATATTGTGATAGTGAGTGGTTCGCAAACATATATATATATATATAATTTTTTTTTGTTTAAAGTTATGGTATTTCGACGGTTTAAGGGGGCATCGAAAGAAGAAATGTCGTAGAACTTCCGTCTATCTACATAGACAGTTTAGGGTGTTTAATGATAGCCAATTGTGCTTATGAAGTTAAGATTTGAATAACAGTCTTTAAGAGCCCGATTTAGATACATTTATCGTATCCTAGCTAGATGTAAAGTGATAGTAAATAGGATCCAGCAAAAAGTTCAGTTTTGAGAGAATGATGCAGGGTGTTCTTCTGTTCTAAATTAAGACTGTTCCATGAAGACCTAAGGAATTGTTCCGGGCCTTAATAAGTTAATTTGGTAGGGATTATGTAGTCTCTAACAGATGACTGTCTAGCTTGTGAAGCAGATGGGTTACAAAAGATAAGAGATATTCAGTAAGGTACAGATTATGATGAATTGAGAACATTATTTTTTGGCATGCATTATCTTTATATTGTTGCCCAGTTCAGTTGGATATATCAGAAACAGGTAAAGCACCCAGGACCAGTAAACCCACTTGGAAGTGAATCGAAGAGAGTTTTGAGTTTTTTTATTCTCGCTGGAGGATAGGGGAATCTCTGAATTTCACCGCCAGGTATGTGGATATTTGGTTGTTATTGCCTCCATGCAAAAATGCTCAAACACCGACAAGGTAAAAGAAGAGATAGATCTCCTTCTTTGCTGTTTAATGTCTAAGTAGAGAGAAATTACGGTTAACTCCTATACCAGAAGTAAAATTTACAGACCATGACAGACAGCGCCCCATCTCTTAAGTATCAGAAAACCCTCTGCCAAGGTTGTGACTGCCGAAGTTGAATATGTGAATGTTAAAACTCATACCTCTTAAAATGATGTAGCCGTATTAATGTCTAGTCTTCACTTGCGTTCGTCTTTTGTTTTGTCACGTGAGCGTCATATTACTTTCTCATTCCCATTTGTCATCTTTCCCGCCTTTTGTCGTATATAAATATCGTCGCCGCCCTTTTCTGTCATTCTTATTTGCTCATCGCTCTGTATATCTTTGCAAGTACGTGGTCAATAGTTTTGTTAATCATTTTATTAATATTATCATTATTATTATAGTTATCATATAGTAAGATTATAGTTATGAATAATATCATTATGATGATGATTCTTAATTGCTCATCGCTCTGTATATATCTGCAGCACAATGGTCTTAAATAAACGAGAATAAGAACAAGTGTTCTTTGTCTTGAACCGTTACAATGATAAGTGTCAAATAAGTATAAAAAGGACACTATTCATATACACGTGTAATTTTATGTAACATGTTGTATTGTGTTTTATTTTTTGCAGGTTTGTAGTTAGAGGGCCTATAAATGACAAAGCATTATTAGTTACAATTATTCCAATAAAATCTCTCTCTCTCTCTCTCTCTCTCTATATATATATATATATATATATATATATATATATATATATATATATATATATATATATACAGAGGCACACATTGAACGTTTTGTAACAAAGCACACACGATTAATCGTTATTTCAGTATTACCCTAGCTTAAGGCTGTCCGCTAAGGCGCTATGTCTAGCCCTTGTCAACGCTCTTATCAGTTTGTCTCGACGCTCCTCATTGCTGCTAACCCCCATTCCTTCTCTCCACTGAAACAGCATTCTGCGAATCTGACCAAGTGTGTTACTGGGGAAGTTGAGTTTGAGCTGATCTATCTGAGGTCTATTCACTCCAAGACAGGCAGCTACTTCCTCCCACTCAACTCCAATATTCTTTGATAGGTCACACACCAATTCATCAGGTGGATAGAGAGCTATGGAAATAAATCAATAGAAATCGTACCACTCAGTCAACATAAAGTTGGTCGTATCAGGACACCAATTTCAGGTTATCGTTTTTTCATGTAACAAGTAACATTCCAACTGAAATGGTGAATATTATCTACAAAATTAGTTTCCTAACATACTCAAATAAACTTGTTCACTTTTTATTTAGGTTTAATGCTTGCTTTTTGCTTTTCATCTGGTTCAAACATGCCCCAAGTATTGCTTCTTTAAACAATGTCCCTCTATAATTATGACTCTAACTTCACTTGTACAGTGGTACTCGTAATTATGTTTCCGTTGTATACTGGTTTAGAAACGTGTGAAATATTTCAATCCCTATCATGTGAATAGAAGGGGGTGGGCAAACAATGGACAGTCGTATAAATCCCTTCAAAATTCAAACGCAAAAACACAATAGCTTCGGTGGAATAACACAATACTTAATACGAGTAAACCCCATGACGCCGGTATCTGTGGTCCAGCGCGAGCGCGACAATCCGCTGTAACTAAGTATAATTAGCAGCAGAATACATCAGCCGGAAGGTCCCGCTGTTTGTTGTGGCGATAGGATTATGACGTTAAGAGGCTAGAACCCACGCTACCGCGTGCCACTAAACCGGATCCATGAACTAACTGTCCTTTTGCTCACTAGCTTGGCACGCGCAGCTGATTATGTTTTTAGTGCTGCTTACAAACTGCTAGTTTAATGTGGCATCAGTTATTTCATTCAGTATGAAGCTATCCGTAGTCAAAAATTGGACTAAGTATTGTTTGTTTGATTGACATGCATGAGTATCAGCGTGATCAACAATTAATCCTGTCTCAAAATCCTATTGCAAATAGTATTTATAATTATGAATGATAATGAATGAGGAATAAGGAAAAGGCAGCAAATAGCATTTTCAAAAAGAAACAGTTTATGACGAAAACTTCTGAAGTTTAAATTTGCATCATCGCGACTTGTGTTAAAAAATAAAGATTAAAAGTAGCAAAGAAAGCAACATGATTTTTTTAAAAATTATTTACAGAACAAGCTGATGTGTAGTCTTAATTACTACATTAAGTAACATTTTATATAAAATAAAAGTGAATCCGTAATTATAATTTAATAATGATAATTTAAACAGTAATAAATACTAATAAATAAATAATGATTTCAATATAAATGAATGATGATTTTATAATAAAATGAATAAATTGCTGCAAATAAATAAATTGCTATAAAAATATGAACAAAAAAATAACTTTTTTCAAAAACCAAAAGCTTTTTTCTCTCTTTCTATGACCACCGGCATCACTTTAAAAACGTTGTCTCTAGTGAATGTCTGTCAAAAACTCTGAATCGCCCTTCGTTTCCGGTGTAACAGTTATCTAAGTCCCCCAGGAACCGAGGTCCTTTGGATCTTACTAAAGGGATGTTTTTAGCTTGTTTGCGAAATGATAACAATGGCGTTTATCAATAGATTGCGAGCTATAGAAAGACCACCCTCCTCTTTTAGCGTTGTCCCAATTAACAGTACTATAGTGTAAAGGCGCCAAGTGATCAAATTGTCAGGCTTTCCCCTGTCGCACGTTGGTCTTCGATTGTCATTTCACCACTGCCAGGTATTAGCTTTTATTGCAATGTTTATAAAAAAATTACAGGGTATTTATTTTCAATATTTTTACCACAATGGTCTTGGTGTGTTATGGGAAATGGATGATTTTTTAAAAAGAAATGGGGGGAGGCTACCACATCAAAAGGATTTTTAAAAGAAATTGCCTAATATGTTGTTTGTATTATTTGAACCAAAAAGAAAGACCAAATTAAAAATTTATGCCTATTCCACAAAACAGTGCATATTGATACAACAACAATGAGTCTGCGTTTAATGTAATCCCTCCTTGGTGAAAACAAAATCAAAACGCTTACCAGGAACGTCCATTTTTCCTTCGGGATCATTCTGAGCATATGGAGCTTCAGCCATATCCCCTTCTCAGGTTCCTTTGACTTAGAATTTGACTGAACCTGAATGAGAGAAAGATTGGGTTGGTCGAACATGTATGTCTAACATATTATGATATTAATGATATGTGTTAGAAGATGGAAGAACAACGAATTTGTATTTTCATGCAGAATGACGCCATTAAGAAGTCAAAAATTGATGTTACAAAAATGCTAAAATTTTGAAACACTGACCTTTTTTCTTCGATACTAAAATGCCTGAAATAAATACAAAAATATAATGAAGAATCACAAATTAAGAATACAGATAAAAATCATATTTATATAAGAATAAAAATAATTGAAAATGATAACTACAGCCACGGTCACAACCGGACGCACGGATTTTAAGATCGTACGTCCCCTGCGATTTTTGCGTGCAGTAGAAGCCGTGGAGGTCGTAGAGGTAGACGAAAGTCTGCCTTGCGAGTTGCAAGGGCCAAATGAGATGTCCTTTCAAGCAGGAACGCTAATTGCAATGTGCAGGGGCCGTGGAAATTGTAATCATTTCTTGAATTTGTCTTGCTACCTGCGTACGTGGCACACACTCACCACTAAAGCCTAGGTCCCAACTACGTTTTGGACGCACGGTTTTTAGGTTCCTTGGACGTAGCTAGACCGCAGGGAAGGAATCAAGTAAAGCCTAGGTCCCAACCGAACATACGGGTTATTACGTGTTGTCTACGGCCAAAAAATGGAGAAAACGTAAAGTGATTTTTCTCTTAGGAATAAGGTTTTGAAAAGGAGAGAGAGGGAGAGAAAATAAGAATTTCGACGCAACACACAAAAGGTACACCCCAGAAGAAAAGGACATGAAATAGTATGCACTGTACATATACCTCAAAGGATGAAAATAAGGGATGCCTTTGGATGGTGCCTTATTTTGTTAAAAAAATATCGGGCAAACCAGGCTCATACATATTGTGCAATGAGGGAGGAGTATGCCAAAAATATGCGTTAACACGTCAAAAATTGAGATTACTAGATGAAAAATACACATAAAATAAATAAATTGTTTTTGTTTCTTCATTAATATGCATGTAAACTGCCTAACGGAAAACATTGTAAAATATAAATATTAAATGTCATATAAATAGAATAAAGCAAACGTTTATTATATCTTTAAAACTTGTATGTCTCTATATCTATTTATTCATGTCATTTCTTGGTGTAAACTATATAGGCCATGCGTTACTAAAATGTTATGAACGCACGTCCCATTAGGACGTGCATTACTACACGTAGGACTTGCATTACTTGTCAGTCTTCGTCCTACGGACATTGAATCCTAGTAACGTATGCCCTAGGACTTCCATTCCTAGCAATGCAAGCCCTTGGACTTGCATTCCCAAGACTAAGTGTCCGGGCGGACTTGGGTTACTAGGACGTGTACTCCTGCCACACCGGAATGGCGCGAAAAACAGACATTGCCAGACAGATGATTGTGTCAAACGGAATGGTCTGCACAGTTTTATAGAGTTATGCCCAGACTGATACACCTACACAGACAACATGCCAAATGTATCGACATCTTACCACCACTGTCCTGCTATATATGCTGCTGCAATTAAACCAAAATCAACCAGTCCGTTTTGAATGAGGGGCAAATTGTCACCAAATCGCGTTTTAAGGCTCTTAGCGAACACCAAAAGGGTTTCAGTAGGTTAGGATATGATTCATAAGTTGTCAAGTGGATGTTTCACAGCTTTATTTCAGTAATTTAAATGTCACTCAATGTTTAATATATCGGGTGTGGAATGGTGTACCGTTAGATTCAATTATAATTCAATTAACACTGAACCCTCCCCCCCCCCCCCAGCAGTCGATAGCACATTCTGACACCCCCCCCCCCCCCCGCCCCCCGGCCGAATTCTAGCTTAAGTTATTCGACTAGACCCTAAGTATTTCCATTGTATTAAGACAAATTATGTCAATGGGCATGTCCTTTCCTCGTCATTCCACAACAGACAGCGAAACCACAATCATAGACATAATTTTTGAAAACCTAACTGAAACTTAGTTATAACAATGGTCAACGGTCAAAACATAAAAAACGGTGCTTACCTAACTTGCAAACATCCGCCGAGCTGAAGGGTAAATATTGTTTTTCATTTTGTGAAGATCTCGCCATTTAATTCATATATGAGGTAACTATTAATAATGTGTTTTACAAGCTTAAGGTTGTGCTATAATGAGGCTGCCAATCTTTGGGAATATAAAGGCTGTCTTTTGAGACCAGTGGCCGCCAATATGACCGCTGGGGAAAGCCTTGTTTGTACCTCTACTACACAGAAAAGGGGACGTGTTATATTTCATCAAATGTAAACACTTAGAATCCAGCCACACCAGTTGTGTCATCAGGCGAATATATTTTTTCCGTATCAGAATAATTCCGCACTAAGGTGAAAAACAAGATGGCGGGTGGCTTAAACTGAAGCTTTCAAATGTCCCACTTAGTTAGGTCACCATGTTATTCCTACATGTAACATAGCATGTGAACGAACGCTTGATTACTTTGATAATATTAGACTGGTTTAAAACGTAAGAAACCTCATACTATGACGTAAGATTACATTTTTTTGCTAAATCGGTTTACAATCCAGACTTCTACGCAGTAGGTACTTTAAGCGACTGCCATTGCTCAAGAGTAAATAAAATGCCTTCTTTTCGTGTCCTATGTTCCATTATGTGCCTTAAGGCTACACTGTGTCAACGGCTTCTTTTGGTATTATAATTTCTGTGTGAATACTTTGTGTTGATATTGATTTTCGATTCAAGACACAATGCGTTCTGTATTTTTGCTATGGAAATAAGCTGACACGGATAAAATACACCCCTTACGTTAGTGATGAAAGGAAACTCAAAGGACATGTGTCATACCGTCGGAATGGCCTGAACAGAGCATATTCTTCAGAAAACATGACCAACCAACGATATCTTTATCTAAATACAAGAAGTGAAAGCTCATTATGTAAATTTTGGACTCTAAAAACGTCCTTTTTGCTTGACCTGCGAGTAAATGAGCTACGTGGTCACGTGGTCTGATGACGACAATCGTGCCACCGGCGGAGCTGTCAAACTCAGCTGCATTGTCTACCTGTAAGATTACTCTTCTGGCTTCTGAGATAAGTTTATACTCATTCAAATCTCTTACCCGAGGGGTCTAAATCCTCGTGAAGCTGTGATTTGAATGACTTGAGGGTACTGTTGATTATTCCATATGAGCTCTATGTTCTTTGTGAAATTCAATTTATTTCATTAAACCGCTTACAGTACCACCTGACCCAGATCTGTTGCTTCAATTATGCATATTGAGGTGAGGTTTACTAAACCGCTCTTTTTTCTACTAATATATTGTTTTTATAATTTTTAAATGGCGGGGTTCGATTAAAACATACCTCTATTGTATAGATTGAGTGCTGAATCTTCAGAATTCGAGAAATGGATTTTTATGTGTCTATTGTCCTTTAAGAATGATAAAAAGTATTCACAATACATGTGATTGCTGTAACGCAGGTATTAATAAGTAGTTAATGAAAAGTCAATCAACTTTAATTTCTGTATGTTGTGATAAAGTAGTGTATTTAGCTTACGTTATTCTAACAGAACAGCCTTCTTGAACTACACACACTGGACAAAAGAAGTGTCACCCCGTAACTCAGAGTAATAAAAGTAGGCCGATCTTGGGTACTTATAATGTCTGGTCTACTTATAATGTGACTAATGAGTATAAAACCGCTATACCATGGAATTGTATTGTTGGTCTTGTACATGTACAGCAAATGTTATTCCTGTCTTCCTCCAATATGACAAGATACAGGCAATTATATAACGGTTATAGGTGCAAGTTATTAACCTGAAGAGGCGGAATATAAGCAATGTCAGAATATCGATACAATTGAATTGTTCAGTCAGAACCGTGCAGAGGGTCTGATCTCGGTATAGAAACACTGGATCAAGAGACAAATTGCCTCTGATGGGTCGTCCAAGAAAAAATACTGGCCGTGAAGACCGACGACTGATTTTGATGTCCAGGTTGTCAAAGTTCGACACTGCTTGTCAGTTGACAACACAGTGGAACAATTTCACACATAAGAATGTGTCTGTGAAAATTGCTAGGCGTCGGTTACATGCTCAGAGAGTGTGCAGCAGGGTAGCAAGACTGAAACCTCTTATATCGTTACAAAACAGGCAACGTAGAGTAAACTAGGGTCAACAGGATCTGGAACTGGACAGTTCATGACAATTAGTCCTATATATTTTTTTCTGATGAGTGTCGCTTTGGTCTGACCTCTGATGACAGACGGGTACTATGCTGGCAAAGTGCTGGTAAAGCATTTGAACCACATGCACTTAATTTTCGAACCCGGAGCAGCATATTCGTCATGGTGTGGGGCTGCATCAGCATCCATGGCTTGGGCGAATTGATAGTGGTTGATGGAAACATGAATCACTAGAAATATATCGATGTTTTGGAGTCAGGCTTGCTACCATCTATTACTAACATGTTTGGTGACAGGAATTATCCATTTGTTCACCAGGATGACAATGCTCCTTGTCACAGGCCCAGATCAGTTGATGATTGGTTTGACCAACAGGACATTCGCAGGGTGATGTGGCCTGCCCAGAGTCCGGATGCAAACATAATAGAAAATGTGTGGAATGATATGTCAGAACTTTTTACAAATGCCCGTCTAACCAGCAGAGAAACTCTGTTATATTCAGTGTTTCATGCTTGGGCCAGCATTAGCCCTGAACGCATCAGACAATTATATGAAACCTTGCTTCGTAGACTGGCACCTATTATTAGGTCACGTGGCTATGCCACTAAGTACTAATTTTGGACTTGAAACTGCATATTTTGGTAGAATGTATATTTTGTTCTCATTTTGTGATTTTTTTGTGAAATTTGATGTTAATAAAATGATACCAGGAGCATATCATTCCGCAGTCATTTATCTCCCCCATAGTATTGGCTCAGTAGGGGTGACACTTCTTTTGTCCAGTGTGTGTATTTGTGTAGTGTATGTGTGTACAGTTACCTGTGCGACTGACAGCCATGTTTGTTCTTCGTGTGTACCTCTATTCAAATACTGTTATAATGAACTGAATCTCAATTCAACGTCACGATAATATTTAGAAAGTTTTATAGCGGAGGCGATGAGTTCGTAGATGTAATGCCGTTCCACAGTGATGAAAAAAGACTGAACAGCATCCGTTATCGCTTCTGTTAACCCCGCTTTATACACACACACACACACACACACACACACACACAGCCACCCTCCATATACACCTTCCCACACAGATACGTCGTCCCTACAGCCACACACTCACAGGTTGTCGTAACTTAAAATTAGTTGCGTGCTTCTGTATTATATAGATGTATATAGTAATCTCAGTTAATAACGGTCCTCAACATAACAAAGGAACTGTGCAGTTTCCGGTCCCTTTAACGCCCCGCTGCACACACCCCTCCCCGACCAAACACTCATTCTTCCACACACATTTTTCCCACACACACCCTGATCCCCCCATGCACACACAAACACGCCGTCGTGATTTGGAATTAGTCGCGTGTTTCAATATCACTTACATAAATATAGCACTCCCAGCTGCTTGACCAGCTAGCGGACTACCCGTTATAAAGCCAATGTACGGTTTGTGAGGTTGAAATTTTCCAGGTTATCAATATGTATGAAGACAGTTGTATTTTTAACAAAGGTGAAAGGACAACAGAAAGTTACCAATGCATAATTCATATATTTCATTGTAAAATGAATTTCTTTGACAGTAATAGGGGAAAAGGAGGATAAAATGAAATTTACTTAAGAAACTGAATTTAATTTTTTTTCAGTGCCCCAGAAAGCGTCGTTGACTGGCGACTGTGTGAACAGATCTATAGATATTATGATGATATATCAAATTAATTTATAAAAGTAAATATATATTATCAATCACAACCAACATTTTGTTGCTCTCATGCTTCGATACATCTTGCTTCAATATCCCTGGCACAATCTGCACCCCCCCCCCCCAAAAAAATAATAATAATAATAAATAAATAAATAAATGTAGCCGTATGAATGTATTTTCTTCACTCGTGTTCGTCTTTTGTTTTGTCACGTGGGCGTCATCTTACTCTCTCATTCCCATTGGTCATCTTTCCCGCCTTTCGTCGCTTATAAATATCGTCGCCGCCCTTTTTCTGTCATTGTTCTTTGCTCATCGCTCTTTATATATTTACAGGTACGTGTCAATAGTTTAATTCTTTTATGAATATTATCATTATTATTATTATACTTATTATATATTAAGATTATAGCTATTAATAACATTATTATGATGATCGCACATTGTTCTTTGCTCATCGCTCTTTATATATTTACAGATGGTATGGAATAAATAAGAACAAAGAGAAATAGACTTTGTTGTGAACCGTTGCATATGGCGCTGCGAGCAGTTTCTGATTTACATACCGAAGCATCGGCGGAATGAAGCTATAAAGATGTGTCATGATGATATGGCGCATGTTGGTAGAGACAGAACGATAGAGTTGATCAGAGATCGATTTTTTTGGAATAAAATGTATTCCGATGTTGCAAATTATGTGGCTACTTGTGACAGATGTGTACAAAGAAAATCAATTTCAGATAAGGCACCCTTAGTCAGTATGAGTTCATCACAGCCAATGGAAATGTTATGTATTGACTATTTGACCGTAGAAGATAATAAAGGTGGTATTGCCAATGTGTTAGTTGTGACAGACCATTTTTCCAGGTATGCATTGGCATATCCTGCTAAAAATCAGACTGCGTACACTACGGCAAAGTTGTTGTATGAAAATGTGATTGTTCATTATGGTTTTCCGGCAAAAATACATAGCGATCAAGGAAGAAATTTTGAGAGTAGCACAATTAAACATTTGTGCGAAATAGGAGGAGTGACTAAAACTAGAACCACGCCTTACCGGCCCCAGGGTAATGGTACGTGTGAACGATTTAATCGAACATTGCTAAATATGATTGGTACTTTAGGTCAAGATAAAAAATCGGACTGGAAAAAGTACATTCAAAGTTTAGTTCACGCGTACAATTGTACAAAGAATGATGCAACCGGATATTCTCCGTATTTTCTAATGTTTGGTAGAAACCCTAGACTGCCTGTAGATTTGACTTTTGGTCTAGATGAACAGAGTGGGAATACAGAGCACTCAGATTACATTAGAAAATTAAAAAGACGATTGCAATATGCTTATGAATTAGCTTTTAAGAATTCCGTAGATCTTAAAAGGAATAACAAAGAACGGTTTGATAGAATGACGAGAGGAGCTGTCGTCCAGCAAGGAGATAGAGTATTGATCAGAAACTTGGGGTTAAAAGGAAAGAATAAGTTGGCTGATAGATGGAAACCTGAAGTATATGTGGTTGTAGAACAACCAAATAAAGATATACCGGTATACAAAATTAAAGAAGAAGGAGTCAAAAGTGGAACATTGAAAGTTGTTCACAGAAATCACTTACTTCCTTTACCTGTCGGAGGATTGAGGAAGAGTAGTGAGAAAAAAGTGCAAGTTGAAGATCCCTCCATTCCAAGGAGGTCTAAAAGGGAGAAGAGGATTCCAGAAAAATATCAAGGCTAACTTAAAGCTTTGATTAATTTAGTGTCATATTTTAATAAAAACTAGATCATTGTTGTATAGTGTTATTATTATTTGTGGAGTGAATGAAATGTGCGGAGACATTTCTTTGAGAAGGGGGGTGAATGTAGCCGTATGAATGTATTTTCTTCACTCGTGTTCGTCTTTTGTTTTGTCACGTGGGCGTCATCTTACTCTCTCATTCCCATTGGTCATCTTTCCCGCCTTTCGTCGCTTATAAATATCGTCGCCGCCCTTTTTCTGTCATTGTTCTTTGCTCATCGCTCTTTATATATTTACAGGTACGTGTCAATAGTTTAATTCTTTTATGAATATTATCATTATTATTATTATACTTATTATATATTAAGATTATAGCTATTAATAACATTATTATGATGATCGCACATTGTTCTTTGCTCATCGCTCTTTATATATTTACAGATGGTATGGAATAAATAAGAACAAAGAGAAATAGACTTTGTTGTGAACCGTTGCATAAAAATACTATCTTAGGTTTTTGGACTGTACCCTTACCTCGGTAATTTAATTGCATTAAAGCTATATAATTATTTCAGTGGACCTGATCTCTACTCTCATTCCTCAACAGATTGCAAAATCATAGTAATAGACAAACGTTCTGAAGACTTAACGTAAACATAGTTATAACAACGGTCCATATGAAAAAGTACTTGCCTTATTTTTACAAAGGGACATGCAGACACTTGCAAACACCCTCAATCTGAAGGATAAAAATATATTGCTTTATCTGAGAAGTTCTCGTCATGTAGTTTGAATATACGGTGAATATCAATGTTGTAATATTAAATTTTTATGCCGTGCTATAGTGTAGCCTACTGCCATCTATGGGAATAGAGGTCGTCTTTTGAGACCAATGGCCGCCCACATGACAGCTGGTGAAAGCCTTACTCGTACCTCTACTACACAGTAAAGGGAACGTTTGCGAATTAATTTTCATCAAATGTAAACAATTAGAATCCAGCAACACCAGATGTGTCATCAGGCGTATATTTTATCCTTATGAGACTAATTCAAAATTAGAAAACATAATGTATACATAGTTGGTCTAATAGATATGGCACTACTGCGCAGTAGGGAGGGGAACAAGATGGCGGAGGGCAACTTAAGCTGCTGCTTTCAAAAGTCCCACTTAGGTCACCATGTAACACAATCCATTCTTATGAGTTCTTAACGATTTACTTTGGATCGTTATAAAACCTCTTTTTATCACGTAAATTTACCTTTTTTAGCTGAATCTGTCCAAAACCCAGACTTTTACGCAGTAAGTACTTCATACGACCGCCATTGCTCAAGGGTAAATAAAAAAAGACCCCCTGTTCGCGTGCTCGGCTCTATTGTTCTGGGCACAATGGCTAGCAGTTTGTGTTTCCATCATAGTTCCCTGGTTAATAATCAGTTGCTGTTGTGATTTACATTGACCATTGAAACCATTGTTTTTTATAGTATTGAATTTGACTGGAGCGTTTCGATGAAGTGAAGAAACTGTTAAGTATGATAGAAAATATGAACAATAAAGTTAGTGAGTGTACCTAAATGTAAATTAGCCGTATTACACAGAGTTGTTGGTGCAGTGTGTTGTGTGTGTAGGTACCTGTGTAGCTGCTCCTCAGCCTTGTTTGTTCTTCGTTTATTCTATTCAAATACTGTAATAATGTTCTGAATCCCAATTCAATGTTACTTTTATTTACAAACTCTTACAGCTGTTGCCCTGACTTTGTAGATGTAAATACCGGTGTGTGGTGATAAAAAAAGACATCTTTCAGTCTTCGTTATCGTTTCCCTTTAACCCCCCCTCTTTCACACACACACACACACACACACACACACACACACACGTTGCCGTAACACACACACGTATGACACACCGCCTCCCAACAGTTTGTGTACAAAAGAAAAAAAGAAAGGAAAATCATTAATAATTTTTCAAAATTAAGAATTAATTCTGACGTGCACAACTGAAATAGACGTTTTAAATAACCACAATCCTGCAACTGTAAATGAGTTATCGACTTTAATGTAAAAAATACTAAATTAAAAAAAGTTTTAAAAAACATCCATGATTAAGACCAAGAAATCGTAGGACATCAAACCATATCTACATCTACTAATCACGAGAAGTGCACATTGTTGTCGGTAATGTTATTTGCGTTTAGTTTTCTACTCAAACATTGTTATAACGCACTGAATCCGAATTCCACGCCACGTTTATTTGCAAAGCCTTATAGCTGATGCGATGAATTCGTAAATGTAAATACCAGTGCGCAGTCTCCGTTATAGCTTTCTTTTACCCCCCCCCCCATATACATGTACATACAAACCGCCCACATACACACACACACACACACACATCGTCCTCACAAACACGCTTCCCCCAGCCACACACACACACACACACACACACACATCCCACTCACACAAACACACACACACACACACACACACACACACAAACTCACATCTCGTTGATGCGTGTTCCACCTCATTTAAATGTAAATAGTACCTCCCAGCTGCAGTGCCAGCTAGCGGGCTACCCGGAGAAATACTCAAATTGTCAGGTCGGGTTTTTCCGCTGGATGAAGTTCCCTAACAGCCCTCTACCCCTCCCCCCCCCCCCTCTCTCTCGCTCTAACACTGGAAAGCGACCCTTGTGCGACCATGAAACTAGCCAGGTCGCCGTTGGTGGCTCAAATAATGCGCGGTGATCGTACACAAAATCTTTACGCGTCGCCGTCGCCAGAATCGCCATAAAATTCTGTGCATGTTACAACAAACACACACATGACGCGGTGGAGGTTGGTCGCTGCTTGGTGGTTCACGACAAGCAGGAGGTGGCCTTAGTATCGATGCGATTGTATTGTCTCAGTTTTCATTATTGTGATTCTTTTATTTCTGTAGCTGTCCTTATTTATTTTTTACTTAACTATACAGTCGGCCAATAAAATAATCCTCTCGCCATCCTGAGTCAGTTGTTTAACAGGTGTACCTAAGGGTGAAACATATTTTTTCCTCTGAGTCCAAAACATCAATGGAAAAAATACGAAGACAAACTGATGATTCGAAGTAAAATAAGCATTTTTGGTGACGAAACAAGAACATGTATTAATTAAGATCAGTGATAATGTTGATGTCATAGCCGTCACACATTGTGGCCACAATGCTGGAGGAAGCATCACATCTATATGATAATATATAATGAGCATCACATCTATGTGATAATATAGAATGATGATGTTACCCCCCAAACTACAGTGCAATCAAATATGAAGGAAAACATGGCCAAATAACAGGGAAAATAATATCAATTTATTTTAGCATCATATTAATAATAACATTTTAACAGAAGTGAAATTCACATACATTATCCCTAGAGTTAAAAACCAAGCATATGAGCCATTTAGAAACATGGCTTTCAATCAGCTGTCACTGCTGCACCTGAAGCAAGTGGCAAAAAATAAACACACATCGTAAATGATACAGTCTGATTTTCCTCAAAAGTGCCATCACAGATAAAACAAACAAATCGTACAGCGGGTCTTCTCTTATTTCCATGTATAAATCATGCATTACAAACCAATTTACTGTGATATGAAGCCCAATAAATCGACCTTTCTCCATTTATACTCGGGAACCTTATAGCATATCCCAGCGTATACTATGTGATCAGCCCATGGACCTAATTCAAACATTGCACCACCACAATTGCACATTCTGTGGAAAAGTTTAAAATTTAAAGTTTCCACAGCAATGATATTGTAAATTCTTGTTATTCATTATAAACATCTTATCAATTCTGGTTCTCTCCATCCATCTCTAAAATAAACATTTAACAAAGTAATTACCTACATAATTAATTTCTCTATAAATTCATACTTCAGCACTGAGTATGTGACCATCCTGAGCCCCAGGGACAGATAAACACTTCACTGCCTCACACACACCTCACTTATTACTACTAATATAATCTATATTTCAACACAGAGTATGTGACCATCCTGAGCCCCAGGGACAGATAAACACTTCACTGCCTCACACACACCTCACTTATTACTACTAATATAATCTATATTTCAACACAGAGTATGTGACCATCCTGAGCCCCAGGGACAGATAAACACTTCACTGCCTCAAATACAACTCACTTATTACTACCAATAACTTCATGATTATTATTGCAACATCTTAAAGGGAGACATTAAAACTGAACAGGCTTTTTTTTTCTCAAGGTGATCTGACAATTTATTTTGGTTCCTGCGTGATCTTATGTATCTAAAAACTGTGGAAAACTGGCTTATAAAGCACCGTTATACTTGAACTAATGCAGACTTTTATCAACAAACACGGTGCAATCGCATTTAAGAAAAATATAGACTGAAAACTTGCAACAGTTAATTACAGTGAATATCGATTTATGCATGCAATTTCACTACACATTGCAGTTTTAAAAGCAGTAAGCGTCCGCTTTTAAACACCTACTAAACAATCATTCACAAAAACAAATTACATAGTTTTAGTCATTATTATAAAATTAATGGAAATAAAGATAATGGCAAAAATACTGTTAAAGGCAAACTGAAAACGTTTGTATACAGCAGACTCCTCAGCCCACTAGGCATGCTTCAATAACAATGTCAGAAATTGAACTTTGATCTTGAACATGTCCTTGCCTTAACCTAAATAAACGCATCATCCCAGAATCAAAACACATGCTTTACATAAACTCCAGACTTAACATAAAGACCAAAGTCTACCATTTTTGTGATACGATTATCGTAGCCCCCACACTAGGCCATTTTGGTCATGATCTTCAGATACTGCAATGCATTGTGGGCTGCGTTGGCATGGCATTCGCCAGAGGTGGGTCCGCTGCCGTGACACACAGCAACTGGCATGGTGGACAGCTGCACCAAACACTGACGATGGCCTGGAAAGAGGCAAAATTACCTTGACAGAGAGAAGATACTGAGAGAGAGAATTATTCGACCAGAATCTAAGAATAAACACAGACAAATGGGAGAGAAAATGGAACTGCCTCCAGATCACATTCTAAAGGAATTTACTCTAAATATTATTCTGCCCGTATCTTCATCATGAAGTGCCATGCTGAGAGAAGTCGGCGACCACGAGGTGCCATTTCTTCTCTGCCTGTAATAATTTTAGGGTTTCGTCGGCTGTTTTTGTTCCGAACCAGACTGCTACGCCATCTATTGTTTTATCTTTTTGTCTTCCTCTGCTTCTTTTGACCAAAATGTTTAATGTAGTTATTATGGCTTCCAGGCCGCTTTTTCTTATGCAGTGTCCGATAAAAGTACATTGTCTCTTTCTTACTGTATTTCTGTGATTTCTGCAAGATGGTATTTTAAGTGTTTGTCTGCAGCACCACATTTCAACTGCATTAATTTTATTTTTTTCGTGGAATTACTTATGGTCCATGCCACGCAGCCGTAAGCCATGATACGCCATATGCATGTATAGGTTAATTTTAAGTACTCTGCTTTCTTCCTATTGGCAATTTTGCGGTTAGTAAGTACTGATCACATATCTTTTATGCTTTTTTTGCTTGTCAAATTCTGGTCTTTATATCATATGGAAAATTATATTAAACAATTCAACGCATTGAGAGTTATTCGGCTACTAAATGCGACCTACATTTATTACTGAGATCCCGCAAGTCATCATATGTGACCTCAATCAAAGCACTGTTCCACAGTTTAAGAAAGTGACCTACCTTTATAACTGAGCTCCTGCAGGTCAACATAGGTGACCTACCTATATAACTGAGCTCCTGCAGGTCAACATAAAGTGACCTACCTTTATAACTGAGCTCCTGCAGGTCCACATAGGTGACCTACCTTTATAACTGAGCTACTGCAGGACAACATAGGTGACCTACCTTTATAACTGAGCTCCTGCAGGTCAACATAGGTGACCTCAAAGCACTGTTCCTCTGCTATCTCCTGGAGTAGTTGACAGAAGTTACTGCCTCGTGTGTTCAAAGAGGTGGTGTGCAGCCTGTTCAGCTTCTTTCCTGGACAGAAAATACAATTTCTCAAGTGCAAAGTTTATTAAAAGCCTTGCATGACTATTTAATCATAACATAGACCAATTTCTAATCACAATCGCGACTTGTGGCCTAAATATACTATACTGGCCAAACAAAGAAAGCAAGGTTTTCTTTTTACCACTGTGCTTCAAATAAACCAAAAATGCATGGATAGCGGTGTGTCAGACAGCAGGTCAACATGTGACCTCAGAGCAGTAGACCAGACCAGCAGGTCAACATGTGACCTCAGAGCAGTAGACCAGACCAGCAGGTCAACATGTGACCTCAGAGCAGTAGACCAGACCAGCAGGTCAACACGTGACCTCAGAGCAGTAGACCAGACCAGCAGGTCAACATGTGCCTCAGAGCAGTGCACCAGACCAGCAGATCAACATGTGACCTCACAGCAGTGGACCTAATCAGCAGGTCAACATGTGACCTCAGAGCAGTGGACCAGACGAGCAGGTCAACATGTGACCTCAGAGTAGTGGACCAAACCAGGAGTATTTACCTGAGGCATTTTTGAGCTGAGTGTAGAATGAACTGATCTTTCTGCTGACAAAGGGAGTCAGGGAGGGTATTTTCTTCCCTTTCTTCAAGTCAGCATAGGCAGACTTACTGGAGTCCATCTGAAACAAAGGAGTGAAGTTTTATCAAAAGACGGATGCTGCAGACTTACAGGAATTCATCTGAAACACTGAAGCAAAGTATTATTAATAGACAAAATACCTCCTTCCAAACTGAAACAGATCTATCGACGTCAGTTTAGGGTAGAGTAGGAATGAATGGAGGAATAGTAACTCATTAATTCAGGTCAGGTGGACAAAGTAATTTACCTGCCGATACAAAATGAAACCATGTCTTACCAGAGCATCATCATCCTCTTCCTCCCAGGGACAATCTAGATCTTCTTGCGACAGAGACGTCACGTCCACGGCCTGCATCATTTTCATGGCAGCATTGCACTTGGCTTTCTTCTTAGATTTCCCAGTGCCTGCATGGCAAACACTGAGCAGTTTAGAATTGTAATTCAGTGAATTCTTCGGTTGTCACGCCTTGTTCACACTTCAGACTAAAGTTGTATTAATGGATTTAACAGACAATCAGGCAACATACAGTAGTTCAAAGCCAAAGTAACTTTGTACTCCCTGATTTTAATGGCTCTGTATTTCTGTATCATAAAACATAGAAGCCACGTTGTGCTATTTACTATTTAACCTATTACACAGAGGAATTAGTTCAATAACCTATCCGTCACACCTATTTCACAATATACCAAATATAATGTGCAACCTTTTAGATATGCATAAAATTCAAGTCACAAAATTCAAACATTATCTTCCAACTACCTTCCATTGCGACATAATGGATAACACAATCATTATGCCCATACACAACTCGGATGAGAATCAATGGCATTTCTGAGGAAGACTTCATTAAAATTGTGAACACATCGGGCATTTTAAACTTTGAATGATAAACTTATTAATTCACCTCTTTTTGTAATCCTCCCCAGTTTCACATTGCACACAAACTCTCTATCGTGGGGAGGTCCCCTCACACTGGTTATCTCGTACTGCGGGGGACTCAGTAGACGTTTCTGCGCTAACTCCTGCAGTTCTCCAACAGGGTTGTCTCCAGTGCCATCTACAGTACTGGTGGGAGCAGCCACTTCTCTGTAGCTACTCTGTCCTATCATCCGGTTCAACACTGTCCTGGAACCATTGTGTTTTGCTCTCTCCTCGCTGGAGTCTTAAAGATGCACACAAAGTCAAATTTTTGTCACAAAAACCAACCAAATGCCAGCATATAGTTTCAAGTAGTATAACTAAGAGAATTACCAAAAGGCATTGTTTAATTTTACCAAAAAATGATGTTTTAACGGATTTTCTGCTGGCATTCTAAGCTGTATGTCAATGGGGCAGGAAAGTAGGTCATGAAAGTAGGTTAAATTTACAACCAAAAACTTAAAGAAAGGAGCAGTCTAAAGGTCTTTTATGGCTGATCAAGTGATCTATTCAGTTTATCCCTTGGCATGTCGAATTTATTTGAGTCATATAAGAATCTAGTAGAAGTGGTTTACATGTGTTACTGGGAATCCACGCTCCACCGATGCTCGGTTCGTATGTACCTTTAATTCACCACTCAGGGAGCTTTTGGAAGAGAATGGCATTTCTTAGGAAGACTTCAGTAAAATTGTGAACACATCGGACAGTTTAAACTTTGAATGATAAACTTATTAATTCACCTCTTTTTGTAATCCTCCCCAGTTTCACATTGCACACAAACTCTCTATCGTGTGGAGGTCCCCTCACACTGGTAATCTCGTACTGCGGGGGTCTCAGTTGACGTCTCTGCGTTAACTCCTGCAGTTCTCCAACAGGGTTGTCTGCAGCGCCATCTACAGTAGTGGTGGGAGCGGCCACTTCTCTGTAGCTACTCTGTCCTATCATCCGATTCAACACTGCCCTGGAACCATTGTGTTTGGCTCTCTCCTCGCTGGAGTCTTAAAGATGCATACAAAGTCAATTTTTTGTCAAAAAAACCAACCAAATGCCGGCATATAGTTGTAAGTAGTATAACTAAGAGAATTGCCAAAAGGCATTGTTCAATTTTACCCGAAAATGATGTTTGAACGAATTTTTCTGCTGGCATTCTAAGCTGTATGTCAATGGGGCAGGAAAGTAGGTCACAAAAGTAGGTTAAATTTACAACCAAAAATTTTAAGAAAGGAGCAGTCTAAAGGTCTTTTATGGCTGATCGAGTGATCTTTTCAGTTTATCCCTTGGCATGTCGAATTTATTTGAGTCATATAAGAATCTAGTAGAAGTGGTTTACATGTGTTACTGGGAATCCACGCTCCACCGATGCTCGGTTCGTATGTACCTTTAAGGTAAAAGGTTAATATTACGAAACAACATTCATCGCCTTTTACCCTCTTTGTTGATTGAAACATTTTCTACCAAAAAAAGTATGCTAAAGAAAACACAGAATCTTTAAAAATCACATTATTATCATCCTTGAACATCAAGGTTTTAACTATTACATGATTTTTCATTAAAGTTGGAAAATTTAGTCTGAAAAATGCAGAGTCAGACCACTTCAGGAGATCCAGTGTAAGTGCTCACCTTCATCGTCGCTGTGAACCCAAGCGGAATATTTAAAATCTAAAGAAAATTGAGATGTGTTATTAAGACAATGCAAGCTCTCCAACAAGATTTGGAATTAAATGCCTTACATATCAAAGATGTTGTTACTTGTGTAAGTCTAAATGTAAACATGCAATTTGTATGAATAAAATGATCTGCCTAGCAATGTATAACAAAATCGGAAAAAAATTAAAGCACCCAAGTTCAATTTATTGCTAGCTGTACCTTAAGGGTGTGGCTCTTTGGGTGTGTCTGCTGGGCACTATACCCACCACTTAAATTGTCTGTCGTTGGTCATTCAACTTCCCTGGGACTCTAAGGAACATTTTACAGTTATTTTTAGATTAACTTTTGGTGCATGCTAGCCGGATTTCCACCCCCTATAAATCAGGGTCTGCCGGCCACACCCCACCACTCAATTTGTCTGTCAGTATCTATTTAATATACCTGAGACCATGCTAAAAGAACCCCAATAGGTTTATAAGGGTTCCCCTAAAAAGTCTAGCTAGCTGGATTTGAGGGTCTTTGTTTTGAACTCCCCACCCCGACCACACCCACCACTGTAAATACGGCAGACTGACATTTTCATATAAAGGTAAGCATGTAGGTCACTGCCAGGTACAAAAAAATTGGTAATCTTTCGGGCATACGCAACCCTCTTGAATCCTTCTCTACTATACTTACACTCTTGATCTGAAAGAAAAGATATTGTAGATGAATAAAGATTATTAACTTTAAAAAATGTGAGCACCCTCCTACTTTTATTGAGATATAAGGTTTTTAAATATCTTTTAAAATATCCTTAAAATATTAAAATATCTTTAAACATCTGGGGAGTATTTGCCAATGTAAAAATCTTAATGAAAATTGGAAGTTGAAATTGGATAAACTGTTTCCAATTTGCCATGTTAACCAAAAGTGCACACAAATTATTATTGAAACACTGCAGTTTAATGTTCATAATTTAAAGGTTGACATGGGTACGTTTTGTCATTTCTTGATTTCTTCAATACTTACATTCTCTGACTGAAAAAAAAACATGTTGCAAATGTAGATTGATGGATATAAAATGGTGAAAAGTCTACTTACTGTAAGATTTCGTCCTGGCATTTACATGTACAAGTCTTATGTATAACTTTACCGTTTGGATAAAATGGCTCCCGAATCACAAGGTTTACCAAAAATCTACACAATTATTTAAACAAGCAATACAAATCTATTTTACCTGTTATAAGGGCTGGCAAATATATCTGTAAATGTGTTCTAATTTCATCAATACTTACCACCAAAATCCCCTGGAAAAAATGTATTGTGGATGAAGATAAATGTTATATGAATAAAAAATTCCAACTCTTGTAAGTTTTTCTCTAATTGAGATATCAGTTTAATATCATTAAACATCTAGAATCTAGTTACTTTTGTAAGTCTTTATAAAATAATGCAAAAATTATTTCCAATGATCTCCCAAAATCGTACAAAATTATGTAATCAAACTACCCCATTCCTATTTTCTTTTTTTTTAAGTTGACTGAAATATATATAATTGATCCTGGCATTTTTCATACTTACGTGTTGTTCTCCTGACTGAAAGAAAAAAAATATATATATATATATAAATATATATATAAATATTCTATAATATATATATATATATATATATATATATATATATATATATATATATATATAACAAGCGTGAATGTGGAACAGAGTGCTCAACAGTACGGAGCATTTGTACACAATTAAAATTAATAAATAAATAAATAAACAAAAGACATGCATGTCTTTTGTTTATTTATTTATTTATTTTAATTGTGTGTGTGTGTATATATATTTATATATATATGTATATATATATATATATATATATATATATATATATATATATATATATAGAATGAGATTTCACATATTGTAAATTCTCTTCCTATCCTTATCGAGGTATGAAGTTAAATATGTCGTAGGGTTTCCAAAATGTAATTGCTTGTGTAAAAAAAATCTTTTTGAAATTATGCAACTATAGCATTCTGCTAAAATAACTGCCAAATCACAATCTTCACAGAAAGCTTACAAAACAATTTTAACATTGGTAAAACATAGTTCATCTTCCCTTTTTATTGATATAAATGTGTTTTAATTTTCCTTGTTTCCTCAATACTTACGCCTTGTCACTGAAAGAAAACAATATTGTAGATGAATATAAATGTAACATTAATGAAGGTTTCACTTAAAACATTCACAAGCCTAGAATTTAGTTGCCTCTGTAAGTCTTAATGATTATATGCAATTTTATAAATTATATGAATACAGTGGTTTCTGCTTTACAATGTGCAAAAAAACATACAAAGTTATGTTATCAAAGCATTCCAGTTTCATTTTCCTTTTTAAAGTTATCAAGACCAAATTTCATTGTTCCTGTTTTGTACATACTTACATGTTCTTGACGTTACTGAAAGAAAAAATATCCAGATGAATATAGATTTATATTGAATTTTTAAATTATGAATGCATTATGAATTTTAAAATCCCACATATTGTAAGCTCTCATACCACCTATATCCGGGTTTGGAGTTTAATACCTTCCATATCTTATAAAATGCAGTTGCTCTTGTAAGTCTTAATGTAAATATGCAATCTGTATGAATAGAATGGTTTCTGCGTAGCAATGTACAACAAAATCGTACAAAGTTATGTCATCAAAGCATTCCACCTTTATTTTTTTTTTTTTAAGTTAACAAGAATATTATCCATTGTTTCTGCTTTGTACATACTTACATGTTCTTGATGTTACAAAGAAAAAAATATTGCAGATGAATATGGATTTATGATGAATGAAATTCCATTCATTGTGAGCTCTCCTCTTACGTATACCCTTATCGAGTTATGAGGTTTAATATATTCAGATAACTAAGATGTACTTGATTAGGTAAAATTATAAATGAAATTATCCATATCGGAGTTTGGATAAAATGACTATCAGGTCACGATGTTTCACCCTGAGCTTCAGAGATATTAGTAAGCCTCTTCACTATAGCCTATCTTCATCGTGTCAAGTTACCTCTGACCACATTCGATTGCCCGCACCGCCCGCCAATCAAATTTAAAGCCCGCCCTCAATGACTCATTGAACGATCTAGCCAATGAACGCGAACGAGTCAAAGCGCACTTTGTTCAAATCCGGACCAATCAAAGATAATGCTGAATATCAGGGACTTGCCGTAACCTGTGGACAGTACGCAAAATACGTCATCCCTCATCATCCCTCAGTAGATAATGATGCAGGGCCTCAAACTGCTCTGGTTTCAATTCCGATATACTCATATTTTGCAAAGAATCAAGAGATAACTTAACACATTCTTTTACGTAGTCACTGGTAGGAGACGCCATGCTTTTTTTTTTGTGTGTGTGTACGGTTATGCACTCGGAACTACTCGGATGTCTTCGCACTCGACAATAACATCGTTGTTAGTATGGAGCTTGCGGAATCAGCCGAGGAGTGCCGATTGACGGTAATGCGGACGCAACGAAATACAATTTTCTCGTTGGACATAATTCTGGACTTTCAACCAATCAGCGTTTCAACAAATTTTGGTGAAAATGTTTGAAACATGGATTCGATTGGCTTATATAAACTAGGTCAAACTATTTTCGTCAGAAGTAACTTGACACGATGAAGATAAGCTATTGTGAAGAGGTCAGTGTCAAGTTATCTCTGAAGCTCAGGGTGCCATGTTTGCAAAAAAGAGTACACAACTATGTTTTCAAAGCACTGCAGCTCGGTTTATATTGTGACAGGATGTCAAATTTATCTTTTACTGTTATTTATTTACTTAATGCTTACCCTTTCGTTGGATCTCAGAAATGCTCTATGAGAAGGTAGAATTAATGCTTACCCTCTCTTTCCATTTTCACCTGTCAGCCTCCTCTCACGTAGAACTTGACTGAATGTTAATAAGATGAGAAATGGGTTCGACGTCTGTCTGACTTCACAATGTGGGTACTACTGGACGAGAAGACCTAAGAACAACGAAAGTGCATTAAAATGTCGAATTATATCATTAAGAAATCAGTGTTAATTTTATGAAAAGTGGTTGAATTGTGATTTACATGTGGAATTATGCCATTAAGAAGTTAGTGTTTATGTCATAAAAGTGGTTAAATGGTGATTTTAAATTACTTCTAATCTTATTAAAAGCATTTCCAGAGTATATCAGCCAAAAAAGAAACGCAAGTTTTTCACCCTTTTTTTGGTTTTAATACGCGTTTTCATACATGTATAAGAATAGTGCATAAATGGTAGTGTATTGTTCAGGAACACGTGTGCCCTCCTCTGGCTGCTGTAATACAGCCTAGTACCATCCTCATGGACCACCAAAAAAGCTAAAGTCAGTTCCTTAGTTGACTAGGATTTCCTTCAGGGTGTTGTTATGTCACTGAATACAGTGATCATTACTTGACTAGCATGTGCAGTTTTCGGTTATTTTGAATCACAATGTCAAAACAAAAACTTTCGTTTCTTTTTCTTTTTTTTTTTTTTTGGGGGGGGGGGGAGCAGTATGTAATAATATTACCTAATGAACTAAACCGTTAACAAAAAGAGTTATAATCAAAAATAATAAAATGATAACATACTAATATAACATACTAAAGTCCAGATTCATAAATAAATATGAAATAAAAAATACATAAATAACTACTGTAGGTTAATTGAAAAGGCAGATAATGTGAAAGGTGTGTTGATAATACTGTTGCTTACAATGGTTTACATCATACTGTACATTTAACAGAATCCATGTATTTTGTTACAGATGGCAATTTTTCTTCAGGTTCTTTGCATTAATCATATACCTTTCTTGAGATTCTTTGGGGCATTAATATAACAGTACTCAAATCAAAACATTAGGTAACCAAGTTTTTTATAGCACGTTCTTAACAGGCAGTAACCCATCCTTAGACAGGACTAACACGAACTGGGAGATAAGAAACGGGGCCTTGCTTGGAAAAAAGACGTGATCTCTGATTTACACTGCACCTTACTCAAGAAGCCGACCTGCAAACATTTCAGTTTAAGATATATCATGTTATCTATTTTACTATCGGCTGGAGGCTCACTGAGTCACGGTTATGTACCTTTTGCCAAATTGAGACCGAAAAATCCATACATTTATTATTGGAATGCGTTCACGTACAGAACATATGGGCATTCTTGAAAACGATGAATTACAGCTCCAGTGGAAACTACAACGGTTGGAGTTAGGTGTCACTGATAACAGGCTACCGGTGTAACGTGACAGAGAGTTCCCCATAACAGAGAGTCCGCTTCCCATTTATTTGCACATGTGAGCCTGGTGAGCCTAGATTTTGACCAACTTAGGTCAGACTAACCCTAACCATTATAACTATAAGGAGGGCGGACTTTCTGTTACACGGACCCTCAGTTACCTTACACCGGGTCTTCATACCGTTATATTACTCATTAAAAATTTTATAATGATGTGTAGAGCTAGAACTGAGATACCTAATGCATTAATATTGGAATAATGCCACCGCACATATTAAGACTTATCGCAACATTGACCTGTGCTGGTTTTTTTTTTTTTTTTTTTTTTTTTTTTTTGCAGACTGATAAAAGAGCGCAAATTATCAATAACTGGAACAGCGTCACAATGTTGACATAAACCCCTCTTAACTGATAACTCTCTATAACTGACAATATGTTTAGTGTATTTTTATCTACCTATTTCTTTACTAACGCATCAAATGCTGTGGTGCTTATGTATGCCCAGTGTCCCTGTATGTACCGAGCTATGTAGATAATATTTATAACAAGAAAGGGAAAGTATGTGGAGTTATAATGTATATATACAGTATGTACGTTCAATCTCAATGGATTATCTTTTCAATGAGGATCGTATGTTTGTTATATCATACGCTGTATGATGGTATATGTCCCTAGGTCTGTATAATGGATATGAAGCTTTGTACGGTATTGAGATATGCTCACTTGAGAACTACCATGATTATAGACATCATTTTGCAGAAGTAAAAACGTAGTTAAACGTTAAAAGGTAATAAATCTGCATCTTTCTGAAAACCAGTCAAGTTTTCAGTCTATTCATTAGACCATAGTCACGACGATGTCCGCTTGGTGGCACTGCGGTGACTGGTGGGTCACGTGAAGGTCTGACAGAGGGATTTGCATTTTTTAACTCAGATTTTTGTCAGAAAAAAAGGGCGACGAGGTCCTTAGCCCTTCGAACATCATCTGAGTGAACATGACTCTTATATATTGTGTTGAGAAAGATACATTTTACTTTAATAATGTATGTGTTAAGTTATAACACATATATAAAAGATTGACCCCCTATTGGAGTACGGTTTTCTTGGTAAAGGATAGAGATAAGGAGTAAATGTACATTAATGTTGACTCTACATAATGCATAATATATTTAAATATATGGCCTATGAAAATGCCAAAACCTTCCTCACATTTGGCAAACTTTTTTAATCTAAATTTATCTTCATGGAAACAAACTTACCTGTTGCAATTAGCAGATATATGGGAGAACGGGTCAAATGTAGCGTATATTTGGAGCTTTGGTCCTGGACTAATGTCGACAGTGAGTCTTCCTGGTCTCAAAGTGCGGTGGTCACATGACATGTGATCACGTAACAGTGATAAGGTGGACTCGCGTCTGATTATATATATATTTTTTTCCTTGAGTCACAAAAAATAATAAGGTTTAAATTCAGTGGCGGATTTAAAGGGGGGGATCAGAGGGGTCCTGACCCCCCCCCCCCCCCCCCCCCCCATTGATTTCTGAAAAAAAATCAAACCAATGGCCCCCTCTTGAAATTAGAATTTTGACTTGCTGAATCATAGTTATAAACCGTACCAAGTCGTTCTCTACAGTACAAAGAATTTTCGGGGCCCATTAGCGGTCTCCGAGCCCCGGGCCCCACGCCAAGGAGGGGGGGGGGGGATTCTGCGGACCCCCCCCCCCCCCTTTCAAATAATCCTGGACCCCGCCCCTGAAATTGTTTGTAATCTTTTAAAGGTAAAATAAAATACTACAATGTGTAAACCGTTTGTTTTATCTACAACACTTATTTTATGTGGGAAATTTAAAATACTTAATTAAATACTAAAATGCCAACTGAATAATACAACAACCTTAAAGAACATAACCAGTTTGTTATGTGGCGTCACTTTATTTCGTGTCGATTATCTCCGCGCCGTTCTCTATGGTGTAACTGCAATGACAATGTCGTCTGCTGCGGTGTCAATGTTTTAGAGAAGTCAATTGCTAAAGCCCCCTCTACACTGGACAGCGTCCATTCTGCGTCCCGTTGTACGGCCCCGTTTTGAGAGTAAAAAATAGAATGCTTTTACGTGCCGACGCCTGGCGGATAAATGGGCATTCTTTCTGCAACCAAAGCGATGCTTGTGCCTCCTTTCTACGACCACAGCGATGCCAGTTTTATGGTCGCACAAAGGACGCAGAAGGACGCCATCCAGTGTAAAGGGGATTTAAGGTGTATAATGTAGTCACTGTCATAGTCATAGAGATGTCTCATCTCAAGGCTCCGTATCTCGAAAGCATCGCGAATAAGGTCGCGCGTCAAGGTTATTTTCAGTTGCACCCTGGATTACGCACGCTTGCTCCGCAAGGCATGGGCGTAACTAGGCATACGCACGGATGCACTGTGCGTACAATTTTTTTGAGCCAATCACGATATTATTCTCTATAAATTTAGTGTATTTTCACGAAAAATCCTCTTCGATTGCAAGTAAGAGTCACCTGAATGTACAAATCTTCTGTATGAATCGTATACGCACCATTGTTCTGACGCCCCCCGTCTCGTTTGCTTTCACAGAACTAAGGTAAATAAACAATACTAGCTACCTCCAGAAGTCCTATCTTAATCATCCATCTAGCTGGAACTTCCTTTACCTCTTAATTGGAAGTTTGAATGCCCTTCAACTCTCAGGTAGCCTTTGTCTTAAGTGTGTCGAATGCACACTCGATGGCGATATTTATCTCAGATAAAAATCTACCTGTGTTATTTTCAAACAGCAGCTCCAGCAGACCTGAGGACACTAGATAAAATCTGGACAACGGGCTTTATAAGGAGCCAGAGAAACAAAAAAAAATATATTTCCTGCAAAACTGTAAAGAATTTTGACACGGACTTGACCCAGCTTAACCCTCTAAACTAACAGGGTGATATGGGCAATTTTCACAAACAAACAGAGCTTTATCCTGTAATATAATTGGTTGATTTTGGATGATACCATATATAAGTTCAACTTTTAGAAGATTCATCTTTAAGCTGACCATGGACATGACGAATAATATAGCAAGAAGGTGTAAGAATCCTTCAACGATCAACTGTTCTTAAGATTATTTTCTGACAACTAGGGATAACCGCAACAAACCACATCGAACAAAGGTGCCTCACCGTTATTTAGAATTTAGCTTGATACAAGCGGGCATAATTTGCATATGTTTTCATAGTTTGTGTCAGTAAGCCCCTAGTTCAATAAATATACCATTCTAAGCAAGGCTTTTTTCAGCGAGTCCTCCAGCTGCCAATTGGACGGCAGCTGATTAAAAAAGTCTTAACTTGTCGGGGCAGCTGTGGACGTCGTATGAAAATCCATTGCAGTAATTTGACGTATGAATATTAAACTTCTTTCTAGTGCACGGTGTTTTTCAGTCACGACGTAACTACTACCTAAAGCTTACAAAACACAATAAAATGTTTCCATTAACTTTAAAATACATAATGCAGAAGTGACAAGAATGATCTACATTCGGTACAAAACACGTGTAGGCCCTAAATGAAATATGACCTAACTTGCCGCCAAATTATGAAAGGGGACACCTTTCGGATCTTTATACGTATGGCATCTGACAAAGCTAATACATAAGAAAGGCAATTTTTATATCTTCGGCGAGAGATTCTTCGCAATCCGAAACAGACTAGAAGGCAATTTTCATATTTGTTCAAGAGACTTCGTTAACCGAGGATCGGGAACAAGAGATAGTTACCGACCGCAGCGAGACAAGAAGCCAATTTTCGTATCTTCAGCGGGAGATCGAGCGTGATCTGAGCGAACAGAGAAAGCGATTTTCACATTCGTTCAATGGACTTCGTTCGCAGAAGGTTGTCAGCCAGAGATCGTTCGCGATCCGAGCGAGACGAGAAGGCAATTTTTATATTCATACAAGGGCGGTCTTTCGTGGAAGAGCGTGACGGGAGATCGGTATCAATTATTTTTAACCCTCTTTCCCAATGAAATTTATTATTAAAAAAAGACTCCATTAATTTGTACCCCACCCCCACCCCCGCTCACGGCTTTTGGAAAAGTTTGAGGCCCTGAAATTTTGAAGTAAGATACAGATGGCAATTATGGACGGCCTGCACCCCAATGCCGGAAAAAGCGTTGGTTCTGGGTGAAATAATTTACTGGAACTTAATTATACTGTGGGAATATTTTAAACTTTAAGTAATGATTTTATAAACGGTGAAAACTAAGCTATTATATTTGGCACATATAATTTAAACTGCCCTTCATCTTTTGCGTAAGTCGATCTACATTTAGCTATACCTGGGAATTTTGAAATTCTGTGCGTACAATTTTAAAAGGTCTGGTTACGCCCCTGCAAGGTGTCGCCTGTGGTGGGGGGGGGGGGGGGGCATCACAGCCCATATGGTTACTGTGGCGAAGGTGACAGGTACTTCCAAACATTTTTTCATAACTGTCATTTTTCCTTATTCTATTCATGAATTTGATATTTACGGCAATTGAAAATGTGGCACCGGCAAAAGTGAATCTAGGTGCGTTGACAGGCCGCACAGGTGTCCCCAATTAACCGCCGCCAGAGAAGAGACCCCAAGCATTAAACAACACAACCTGTAGATATTGGAAATTTGGAGAAAGTTAAGCAACTGAGGCTTTATTAGATTTGGACAGAAATCGGGGGTAATGCCCAGTGACATGCCAAACCCCTAAGTTCAAGTCTTGGCCCTTGACACCTGTAACGCACCCCTTAGTCAAGAATCTGAACAAATCAATGTTGGGCAGGTACAGGGTATACTTTATTTTTGTGATTTTATCAACTTGATTGTCAAGTGCCAGACTTTTTGTTCTCAGGTACTAGTAGCAAACTTTATCAGATAACAATCTGACACTAACCAAGCTGCACTAACAGCGCTGTAAACCCAGTTATCAATGCTGTCATCTTTACCTGCATCTTTACCGGTATTATGCCAGTGGTACGTTTGATACATTTGAGTAAGGAAATATGCTTTTATGCTTACATTCATTTGTAATACGTTAGCATTAACCTGTTAATAAAAACTTGGAAACTTTCAATGTTATTACACAATAACACTATAATGATGGGAGATGTTATGATTAAATGCTTACAAGAATAATAAAAACAAATTATGTGAAATATAAATGAATTGATTTTATTTGGGTTATTTATTTATTTATTTCAAACCAATTAATTATCAAACATGAAGCTTATTTTAAGAAACATTCACAGATATATGAAATATAACCCTGCTGGTACACAGATCTACAGTTCTAAAATGCAAATACCAAGTACCTTTCACACACCACTCATGAGATGTGAATAATCATATGTATAAAGTAGTAAAAATATCACAAAATGTGTGTAAGCAAGATATTTCTACAAGTAACCTCATTAATCAGTCAGGAAACTTCATAATGCACCCAATAAATGTAGAAATTTGAGCCAGAGAAATTCTACATACAGGCATGACAGATTTACCATATATTGCCATCAACCCTTAACTGAATGGGCATAGAAAGAACAAAGTGAGTCTCCCTCCCATTAAAAATGAAAAATAAAAATAAATAAATAAATAACAGATACTGTCATTCTTAATACTGAAAAACAATGGCACCTTGCAGCCTTCACTGCCTCACTATTTGCAGACAATGTTCTAGTCACTGTAACTGTGTAGTTCTGATGAGGCATAGATGCAAGAATAACTTCTTTGAAGTATATTGTGAAGGTCTCTTTTGTCATAAATCTGCCACATATAACCTGAATGTACATATTGCGATTCACACCACAGCAGCTTGTCTTAGTAAGGACTCAACCAGTTTGAAAACTTGTGGCATAGCTTCAGGACAAGATCACACCATCTATCCTTGCTGTGATGATGGATCTACTAGTACATTATCTATGTCTTGTCCTCCTAGTTTCTCTAATACCATTTCCCCTGATCTATGCTCACATCAATCTCTACAGCTTTACCAACTGCTACACAGTTTTTACATCTGAAAGTATAAAGCAAAAATTGTAATAAAGCACTATCAATTTACTTGTTAGATATTGATTCGAGGGCAAGAGAAAAATGCAGAAACCTCATATCATAATCAAGATAATTGAAAATCAAATATGCATAATCAAATTAATAGCTTTAATTGTACATACTACTGATGATTTAATCTTTTAAACTTCAGCATAAATTTCTCTTGTTAAAGCATAGACACTTTATTAAAATGTGCTTGAACAAATAATAATAATAATAAACAACCTGCACACAAGATGGAATATGGAGGTCAATTGCCACAAAATAAGTTGATTTGTACTTGGTAGCCTGAGAAATAGTATCAGGTATTAATTTGAGCAGTAAATTGAGTAATAATACCAAAGAGTTAACAATGACACAAGCATATGGTGCTGTGTAACAAAATTCATGCATTACTTGCTGTGGCAGTGTCCTCCTCAACCTATCGTGCACCGCAGGTTTTGATTTTCAATGTCATCAAAAATGTTTATTGTTGTTAGTTTGATTTACGTATCTTCTATTCAAATAATATCGTTTGGAAAATAACTAACTGATTTAATTATGCTTTTGCAACATGAAATCATCATTAACTTTGCCGGT
Source organism: Lingula anatina (assembly GCF_051362555.1). Lineage (NCBI taxonomy): Eukaryota > Metazoa > Brachiopoda > Lingulata > Lingulida > Lingulidae > Lingula > Lingula anatina. The sequence goes on from NC_141771.1 coordinate 25,116,534, forward strand.
TCGCGTGTATACAGTACCTTGCTATCAGTGCTGCTCTTTTCTCCCTAACTCGTCACTGACAGGCTAACCACATCGTTTCAAAACAACGTTGGTATGCTCCTTTACTTTTGGTGTTGGCAGTTTCGCCCCGGGGACATCGTTTTTGGTTAAAAACAACGTATCGTTTTCACCCATCTATACATTGCTCCTGTACAAAATGGCCGCTTGCTGCCCCCCCAAGGGGAAAAATCGTAGCACGTGGGTAGTTACGCAAGACCTGTGACGTATAACGCGCGCAAGGTTATTGCGACCGAGCGCAACCGTCTCTATTCCATAACTTGGGGTTTACACTCCCCATATAATAGCGATATCACATAGAGGCTACAATGTATTATATGGGACGAGTATAGGCGAGTTATGGAATCGAGGCGCTTGCGCTCGGTCGCAATGCGCGATGCTTTCGAGATACGGAACCCTGGTCTGTCTGTGGGTTGAGGTGTGGTAGATGCGACGACGCCACCACAACAATTGAGAAACAACCCTCAAGGCGATCGTATTGGCTTTTCTTCTGTTTGAAAGGGATATTTAGCAATCGAGGCAAGGCTACATACTGCGTGGAATACTGACTGTCGTGGAGCTTCTCTCCGTGCTCAGAGGAAAGGGAGATCATTTCTAAATTTAATTGTGTGCTTTGGTAATATAGTAAAAACAGGAACATAAGAAGTGTTTTATTGAATTGGAGAAAGACGAAGACGATTAAAACAAGAACGTTAAATGTCGATGCGATACCAAAAAATGTCAAATTTCAGCGATAACTCCGAGTCCGTGATAGAGTCTCAATCTTTTCCGCATCCTCAGCATCTCTGACGTAGAGTGGCCGATTAATGTATTTGTTGTTCAGGAATATATTTACTCTTTATAATTATTATTATTTATTGAGCACTAAAATCTGAACAACTTACATTTTACAGGCCTATATCAAATCCTAGAACATATATCTTAATTTTTACTTATTCCTGATTCTTATTCAGACAGAAGACCAGAAATATTTACTTGCCAATATTTGTCATTATATTATCCCACTGAGACACTGGGGTTGACAATAGCGGTACATATACCGACCAGGGTTGACTGAGTTCTACACAGTCACTCAGCACAGTTGCAACCGGTCATGTAACAATACAATCACAATCACGTCACTCTCAGGGGCACACATGTTTGTTGTTTCTATGCTTTTAGTCTAACAAATAATTGTTACACGCTTACATTGTTTCTCAAACAAGTTTTCAATGTTTTCTTTCAATTTTGCGTCAACTTTGGACCCAACATAGGCTTCTATTGAAGAACGCCTTAGACGCTATTATATCATGTTTAATGAAGCCGCGGTTCGCCAAACAGTCAACATGTAAATGTTTCCGCCACATAAATGCACTGCTTTGGTGGAAAATAAAAGAATTGCAGCGTTCTTTGGCTGAACGACGTGATTACTGCTGGTGAAATCAATGGAGACAAATGGAGGCGGGCGGAGAAGCAGGCGGATCTTCCTTGTGACGTCATACGTGATCGTACGCGTTACCATGGCTACCTTAACGCAGTAGAAGGGCATTAAACTCATATCCAGTTGAATTTAAATTTATAAATGGATTTATAATATGGATTGATAAATGACTAAGCATAAGAAGCATTGTCGCCCTTCATCCATATTAGCGACAAACCTTGGTACATACGGTCTTACATTGCTTATGGGTTATTATTCGTTACTTAAGTTTTCAGCAATTTGCAATTACCCCTTTTCTCTCTCTCTCTCTCTCTCTCTCTCACACACACACACACACACACACACACCCTTCCGCCCCGTTATGCCGTGGAGATAGATTTCATCCTCGTGACGTCACAGGTTTCCCCGCCTGAGCGGTTTTCTCAAGGGGGGCTGGGCTGCCGTGTTGCTAGCTCTGACCAGCGTTGATCATCTGAAACCGAGTCTAAACGCAAGAAGATGTCACAACGGAAGACGCCAGCTCTAAGACAGACGCCAAGGTGACCAGTTGACCATACGGTGGGTACATTACAGGTGTGTGTGCGCGTGGGGGGGGGGGGGGGGGGGGGGTAATACAGCACTCTAGTTTTTCTCTGACGTTACCTATAGTGAAACTTCTCTTCATGCGCAGCAACGTTTTTCATTACAAATCAAAATAATTGTAAAACAGTTTGTTGTTTACAAAATATACATTGGAAAAAGTAATGAAGGCAATGGCACGTTCAGTAAAACACTTGTGAGGCAGGAAACATTTTATGTTATTCATTTATGTAAAACGTGCAAAAGCATGTGTTTCTAGTAAGTTTTCTTGAATATTTTAAACTTATCTGATGCGAACGTACTTAAGACAGTCGTGAGTTTTCAGCGTAATATAAATTTAAAGATTTACAGTGGGAAATGATATTTTCAAATCCACAATTAAAAACCGAAGACTTTGTCTCATTTCAGACAAAAAAAGCTATCAATGTCAGTTTGTCTTGTAGAGTAATAGGCCCGTTCAATTTGCTTGAACCAGTGGCTTAATTTATTCTCCAAAGATGAAGTTGATTTATAAATATTCTGAGCAAAGCGATCAATGCGTCACCAACCATGTCTGCTCTGCTATTGTAGATAAAATATCGATCCTCAGTGAAGTGACGTGTTTGTTCTAAATCACGGACTGGAGATAATCGCATGTATCCGTCACGTTGTCATAGTCTGGATCGATTACATTGGGATGACGTTTTTATAGATGTAAAATTGTTGTGGATACTAAAATCCTCTCTCTCTCTCTCTCTCTCTCTCTCTCTCAGAGTCTTTAATTATTATTGAGTGATTTCAATCACATGCTTTTGTGCTGTAATATCTCTTTCATAAAGTGATATGTATAAATGATGTATGATTGATCTTCAACTGCACTTGAAACATATACTAAATGTGTGTGTGTGTTTGCGTGCGTGTGTGTGTGTGTGTGTGTGTGTGTGTGTGCGCGCGTTCACGCGCGTGCATGTCATCTGTACCATCATCTATCACACCTTGGGGTCGACCTCGCATCTTGCTAAAGACACACATGTTATACTGATATACTCATTCAAAATTGGAGTTTTGACAATATTTAATAGTTTTTGATAGTTTTAAAATGAACTTCAAACACTACAGCCTTTTCTTCTGTTACATACGTTGTAATTTTAGCATATTCTTTAACCCGCACTGGTAAATACAGACAAGTATTCCTGTAGAACACGAGACGGCTGACGAGAAGAAAACATAATTGATGTAGCTAGTAAAGAAGAAAGAATCCGCCGCTCAAGGTCTCTCTTCCATTGTAAATAAAAACGGGGAAAAAACGCCTCACCAACAGCTGGGGGTAAAGTGTTTTCCAGACAATTACGACATCATAAAAATTAAACTAGGTCTATAGTGTACGAGGTGGTCTTAAATTACCTCCTGGCATCAACGCGGGGGTATCGTGCTCGTGTTTGGTGTTATCTGCGTAAATAAGAACAAACGAGGTAGTGATCTGTTCCCCATGTCTGCTCCTTGTAGTGCCTTTATTGATCATTTATCCCTGTATGTAATGTTCTGCACGCTAGATATTTATTATGTAATCATACGCATACAGTGGTGATAATAAACTACTACCACTACTACTACTAGTGTGTGGGGCTGAGGCAGGTACTCTGTGAATGTAGTCAGTCTAGACACGACACGTGGTGAAAGGCAACCGTACGGCGTGTTATTTCAGCGGACTATTATCTGCCCTGTGGTGCGCGTGTGTGTGTGTGTGTGTGTGTGTGTGCGTGTGACAGTTATCTGCGGTGTGGTGACAATGTACTGAGATCAGGTGTGATAATAGACCCGGCAGGTCCCGTGTGACAGCTGACTGTGCTGGAAGAGGTTGGTAAAGGAAGTTTATCTCGGGGTGGATTTGACGGGGAGAGGACTGGAGGGGAGGGGGGGCAGGGGAGAGGAGTGGGGTCCTCGCGCTCGTGCAGGGACAAGTCCTTAGGAACCCGTGTACTTTTTACTCAGAGGTGATTTTCAAGCTGAAAACAAAAGCTTGTAAATACACAGGTGCGTGCACTCACACACACACACACGTAAACACTCACACGTAAACACACACACACACAAACACACACACGCACACACGTAAACACTCACACGTAAACACTCACACACACAAACACACACAAACACACACGTAAACACTCACACGTAAACACACACACACACACAAACACACACACACACACACGTAAACACTCACACGTAAACACTCACACACACAAACACACACAAACACACACGTAAACACTCACACGTAAACACACACACACACAAACACACACACACACACGTAAACACACACACACACAAACACACACACACACACACGTAAACACTCACACGTAAACACACACACACACACACAAACACACACACACACACGTAAACACTCACACGTAAACACTCACACACACACACACACACTACGCAACTGGCAGAGCATCATCACGTTAAAATATAAACAGAAAAGCTATGCTCATGTAATATCAAAAGTCCATCCCAGCAGACGATACAAGCTTCGAGATACAACATTAATCATTTTGTTGATACAACACTCTACTGATACGTGTATATCTGCACCCGAAACGATAACATTCCTCCACAAAACAATATTTCACTGGCAACCGTATCAAGTATACTTAGCATACGTTTTAAAGTCAACATTTTTTTATTTCCTGTACTTTTGATCGACAAAGGTAAAAATAACATTGATCTTAAAAAGCAAATACGAGCGCGCCGTTAAGAACAAGTTTACATTTGCAGGGAAGTAAACAGAAAGCGATGGCCGGCAAAATGCAGGTTTTCATAAAACCTTTTGATGCATAGTAAATGCGTGTAAAATACGGTCATGATAGAGGTAACTATCAACATTTTCACCATGGAAGTACCATGCATAAAAGGCAAATTGAATTAATAATGGAAACACAGTGTAAAAAGCACAAAGTGTGTTCAATCAATAGCCGACTTTGCCTTCAGCCTGAAGTCTGTTTTTCTAGCGTCTGATAGTTCTACCTGACCACCTGTGCTGGAAAAGAATATCGATGTTACATAAAATGACTGCCAGATGTTTTTTTGTAAGGAAACTAAAAAGTAACACCAATTTTGTTAGAAAAAACATGGCAAAATAACACAAAAAAGACTGTGTTATATTTCATTTGGCGAATATCTAAAAGTTTGGCGAATGTTTGTGTGCGTGCATGTGTGTGTGTGTGTGTGTGCGTTTTCGTGTGTGATGGGAGGTGAAAAAGGAGGATACCGTGCCTGTTAATACCTCTCTTCTTCCTTAACAATATAACGTTCTTATCTAACTTAAGAAAATTCATATTTTACCCTCTTCCACGCGAAAGGACACTAAAAAGTTACACCAGTCGCTAGTAGGCCTGGATGTAGCAAATAGAACTGAATTCGAAATATTTCATTTGGCGAGTTTCACCCGCGCTTGTGTGTGTGTGTGTTTGTGTGTGTATGTGTGTGTGTGTGAGTGGGATGTATGTTTTTTATATATTTTTCTCTTCACAAATGTATGCTCTTGTCTGAATATTAAAACAAAAGCTTCACGTTTACCTATCTTCCACGCGAGCATTCAATAATCCCCTGGCCCGCCCTGACTCCACGACGTAGGGTGAGGTTAAAAAAACATTCAATAAATCTATAAAGTACTAAAACATTGAACTTTTCATTCATGTTAAAGAATATATCTTGATTAGCAAACGTGTGAAATGATGGAGTGAGAGTCGATAGCAGCCATTACTCAGATACCTCGGGAATAAAAGAGAAAAAGAACTTGTCGATATTGTAGTTTTTGACGACTTAGGAAATAGATCGGTATTTTGTTGTACTGAATAACATCATTATTTGACAGAAATCATTTGTTCAGAGCAACTCATACCATTTCACTCGCTTCTCTCGCCTGATGTTAATTATGCGTGGCAGAAAAGGACAAAAATGTTATTTATATTAAAACGTTTGTGTCTTTTCTTCCTCGGAGACCGGGTGACATTGCTACACTCCAGACCAAAGACACGTGACGCGAGCCGGCTCTGCCTGAGACAGTTTTTGTCCCACATTAGAAATAAAAGCAATTCAAAATCCGATAATTGAAAGCATAACTTTGTACAAATTGAACACGCTCTGTTGACGTAGGTTCCTGAGTACTCGTGAACTTAGTAAACAAATCATTGTTGTGATTGAAAGAAATTGCTAATCAGATTTCAAAATCGATTTCGTTAAATCTCCCGTCACAAACTCTGACTTAATTGACCTAGGTGCCAGACTTAACATTGTCAGTACCTCCAAAATGTTTTATTTTAATTTTCAAATCCGGCTCGACCCTGTGTTGTCGATATCAAGTGACCTCGGTTGACAATCAGGTTTTAATTTTCTTATCGAATTCGTCCATTGATCGCGGCGTGAAAGGTTCTCTATCTGAAGAATAATATCAGAGGTAGCAAGGTCTTGTCGACCCAGCGCACCTGTTTTCATATTTAAACTGTGACAACAATGTCCCTAGTTCACGTGGTTCAGAATTAACTTCAGATCTGCTCAAAACTGAGTGGATTTATATCGCACGGTGCTCGGAGAGTTGACTGCATTCAAGACGCGGTGGACACAGCAGGTGTCAGCTATGTGTGTGAGAGTTGATTGAAATCAAGTTGATTATTCGACCACATGCTGCAGACTACCCCCATCTTACAGTAGCATGACAAGACGCGCCGCGCCATAAAGTCAGTAGCCGTGATAGGCAACATCCATGCGTTTTACTTGACAGGGATTTTATATATCGGATATTATAGGCACATTTTCCACAGTTCACAACTGGAAGATTGACCATATCTTTCAATGTAACAGTGACTCTACTACATGTACTAAACAGAAAAATTATCACTTCCTGCTTTCATCTCTCTCTCTCTCTCTCTCTCTCTCTCTCTCTCTCTCTGTGTGTGTGTGTGTGTGTGTGTGTGTGTGTGTATGTGACGGGGGTGGCGGGTGGAGGCAATACCGATTTAGAGCCTGCTGTGTTGCTTTGGTGTGAACGCTGGTGCTGAACAAGGGTATTATTGCAGTGACGAGGTCCAAGGGGGGCATGTGAACACATGAGAACACAACAGTCGGTGTTCTTTATGAAGTCAGTAAACTAAACACCTTGTATCATATATCAACAAACAGAAGTCAGTGGCGGGGTCAAAGGGTGAAATAATAATAAACCTGAAGGACTTGTGAATACAGGAACTCGCGCTGGAGATGCTGTAACGGGCTGTAATCCGCATGGTAGGGGTGCTGCTACTTGGTAGGTGTGCTGCTACATGTACCTGGGCGGGTATACTACCTGGGAGAGGGGGGGGGTGCTACCTAGGACAGGGTACATGCACTGGAATTTAGCATTATCGAGTGACCCAGGTGCCGTTGATATTCAAGGTGAGGTTGGTTGACAAGTAATGCGTTGTTTTGCAGTTGAAATTCATTACAAAATATTACATAACAGAAAAAACTGTTTGCTGCGGTCTGCTGTGGGGCTGTTTGCTGCGGTCTGCTGTGGGGGCTGTTTGCTGCGGTCTGCTGTGGGGGCTGTTTGCTGCGGTCTGCTGTGGGGGCTGTTTGCAGCGGAGAGATCTTGCAGAATATTGAAAGACTTGTCTAAATGTATCTCTCTCGCTCTCTCTCACTTTAATCAAAAAGGAAAACATTAGCTAGGAGGTGTGTAAGGGACTGGTAGACGTGCCCCCCATGGGATGTCTGCAGGGGGGGGGGGGGGGGGTAGCGTGTTTGTCCGAGCAATGTAACATGAGTAGAATAACATATCGATGATGAAATATAAACGTGCGGTCGACTTTCTTGTCTTTTGGTTTAGGTAATCAGCCACTGCTTCAGTGTTATGATTTCACCCTTATGATTTCCACAAATATGCACTTGTTGTCCATTCACTGGAAAATATACCAGATTATTTGATTTCATTCACGAAGAGTGCTACGTACTTTCTTACAGAACTTGGCCTGATGCTGGGGTATTTGGTAAAAACTCAACATCGCTGAGTTTATTTCTCCAAAAATTACTTGACGTCGACAACATTGCATAAAATTATTGTATTTGACTAAATCTTCTTGTAAATCTTTTCAGAAACTTGATCCATGGCCAGAGGCGACAGTTAAGCACGATGCAGACAGACGCTACCTGGTGACGTAAAACACAGAACGCAGGCGTAAAAACTAAATATCGAAAATAAAAATGACACCAGCTACCGCAACCTTACAATTTTCAAGAAAATCTCAAACGTTGGAGGAGCTCGACAAGGAGAGGCCGAAATCTCTCGAAGCAGTCCGCGAGATTCTAAGAGAGGCGACGACAGACGTGGAAACCAAGCTAAGTCTCATTGAAGTCAGCCTCATTGGACGCGGAGTAACGTACGCTGACTTCATCCGACCTTACGTGGCGCCCATCGTCTCTTTAATGAAATCCCTGGAAATTTATGAAATTTACAACAAAAAACAAATCGAGGAGATCATCCACCAGGGTATTGAGACCGGAGAGGCGGTGAAGGAGAGTGACCTCCCGGGCTATCACATGCTCAAGGAATGCTATCACAAAATCAAGGAGTATCTTCCGGGAGCCTTCACTGCCATTTTCCTGGAGATAGAAAAGATTTTAGAAAACTTGGACAAATATTGCCGCAGCTTCAGCAAAGCGGAGGAGCGGGAATTCATGGACACGCCGTCACATTATGAGATGAAACGCCAGGAGCTCTGGAAACTTATCCGTGTTAACCTTGATGACATCAAGGACATGATTGGCAGGTATCAGGAAGATGGCGTTGACATTAAGATGTTTGGGATACACGCGCGAGATATCGGACGCGGCTGCGAATGCGAGCGTCTCCCTTTTCTGCTCATGTTCCCGCAAACATGCGTTAACGTCAGGAACGCTTGCAAAGGAATACGACAATGGTTGAAGGCAGACGAGGAATATCCGTCCTATATTAAAGATGACATTATTGATATGGAGAAGAAAATTGAGCATAAGACGCGCGAGGAGAGAGAGAGTCAGATGCGGAGTAGTCAGCTGGAGTATAAAATGAGGCACGTGCAGCAGGAGTGCTCTGTACTGGAATCAGAACTGAAGAAACTGATAGCGCGCGAAATGGCGTTCAACCAAGACGCTCGTAAACTTGAAAGAGAGATTAATAAACTTGAGTTGGAAATTGGGACGCTGGAGCAAGAGAAAGTCATGTCAAGTAAAGGACTTATTAAAAGTTCACAGCCACCGGAGGCGCTCTCCCGTAAAATCCACGATTTAAAGGAAAAGCACCATGGCCTAGCAACAAAACATTCCCACGTTCAGGCAAAAATAATGCTGGTCGAGAAAAAACGAGAAATGCTCCGAGAGTCCAACGCCAACGCAAGCGCCTTGAGGAGCGCCTCTAGGAAAGCAAGAACGGACCACACAAACGTGGAACACGAGTTGCATACCATGAATGAGAGGCTAGAGGAATTGAAACAAATATACCTCTACAAGACGAGTCATGAAACACCAAAGAAGATATTTTATGGTCTTCCACTAGCTCCTAAAACGACTGTCAAAACTACAGGCAAGAAAAACCACGGTATGCTACAATGTTCTTATTATTTGCTTGAAGATTCATCATTATCACTATGTTGATCTTGTTAAGATATAAGAAAAAAAAACATCAATTTAGATCAACTATGATTGGTCTCTTCATATCAATAATAGTTGACCTAAATAGGTGCATTTTAGTTTTATTAGTCTTTTTCTTACTGTTTGTTATATCGTACATTGGTCAGCTAGTAAAAAAATAAATATCATTTATCTAACGATAAGAAAAAGGAAGACTGTTCGCGAAAGTTAACTTCCCAATTTTTCCCAATTTTTCATAAAGGGTGTAAGTTTTTTCAACCGCCGTCGGCTAATGGACAGTATTCTTCTAATTGTATCAAGGGATTGTCTGTAATCATACTGATGGGTGTCCTTTCTTCATTTACAGATCCACTAAACAGGGCGGTGAAGATAGTCGCCCACTACATCGAAAAAGACTGGATGAAGCTGTACCGCAAACTTCCTTTCCACCCCGTGCGCGGCACAGAAATGTTAGAACAGGATCTGGACGACATCTTCCAGAAATCCGCGCGAAACACCGTCAAGGAGCTGTCCCATGAGGCTTTAGCAAAATGGCGCCGGCTCCACACGCGTGCCACGCTGGAGGAGTTGAAAGGGGCGCTGGTTGAACTCAAAAGAAAGGACGTGCTGGAGCATTTAGAGAAAGCCCATGGCGGCAGCGGAGGTGCAGCGTCTTCCAGGCGGAACAAGCCAACCATATTTAAGCCAGCGAGAGTGGCGGTGTCTCTTCCTAAGATTAAAATATCTGGCGACAAGAGCATGGTGGTGCAGAGCATCTGAATAAAAGACTGCATCATCACGTACGGCAATTACTGGATCTTTTCAGTGGCGGAAATTGTGCATTTTATAGATGCTGTGATTTTTAAGTCATAATTTCTGAAAATTAGAACGTTCCTTTTGAGTGGTAGCAACAAAATTAAAAAGCAGGGCACTCAATAGTGCTGTTTTATGTAGTAAAAGCTCCACAGATGCTAAACAGAAATATGATTTTTGTGAATACAAAATTATGTAAAGTTTGGTAATTTTTGACAACTGAAAAGATCCAGTCACTACCGAAGTATACCAGTAGCTAAAGGCAACACCATATAAAATACCATTTTTGCTTTTGAAAAAAGTTAAAATATAGCATTATAGCCGCGGCGCGTGCTTGTAACCGTCTCAGTAATACGCGATACTTAATGTTAACATTCAATTCTGCTTCATCAATTTCCGTCCAAGTTACGGCGAGTAAAGGCATTCATAGATGAGGTCTTGGAAAGCGGCAATTGTTACAAGGATTTCAATTTATTATGAAGTTATATTATATGAATAAAGCGCGTCAAGACGGTGTGGAGCCGCCTAGAATTAACAAAGAAGCAATTGCAAATTTTAAAGGTCCCTCAAATATGTTTTAAAAATATTTTTCATTGAGTGTTTTAATTTATTGTGACTTTACATAACAGTTGCTCACCTAATCGTTATGTTTAGAGTGCATTGATTATAAGGATTGTTGATTACATTGTGAACTGCGCCTATTTAATACAGCCAAGATCTTTACTAATAACAACTAACGTGAAATATAAACTTTTGTACGCAATATATAAATTTACAAGACCTGAAGCGTTGTTACGAATGTATTTAAGTTTTAAAGTGCAATAAACTAATTCTAACTGTTACCCGTCTTTTTTTTATTCGCGAAACTGGTCTCCCAACTTTAAAATTTACAGGAAATATCCCAAATTATTGTGTCGTATGTGCGATGGTCAACCACATGCGACCTTATTACGCCAGGTATAAAACAACTTCGTCAGCTGCAACAGAGCAGACCAAGATGGTCAAGGAGGGCCCCGGGTGGGGGATTGCATGAAAATAGGAGGGGGTAACTTTGGACGGGTACCACAGGGACTAACGTTAAAAATGCACCTGGATAATGTTTAAGGTGAATGTGTGTGTGTGTGTGTGTGTGTGTGGAGGGGGGGATAACATTAAATGTAAAGCTGCCCAGGCAGGCAAGTATCGTATAAGAAATCCGCAGAACGCCGTCACCCGTATACAGTCATTTCAAATACAGAAACAAATGAGTAATAAAAAATTTATTTATTCAACTTCATATATCAAAGTAAAAAAGAAAAATAATAATGTGTTAAGTTCTTTAACATGAAAGTGTAAAACAAACATCGTTCTTGAACATGAATTGTCCCAGCAGTAGACAGCCAAACACTGTGGACAGGGGACTGGTGAGGAAATGGCCAGTTTTCAAATCACAATGTTTTATACAATGCTCAATTTTGGGGATTGAAACCTTACAAACATCTAGCCTTCCTGGCTGTCTGATGAAAACGCATGCATGTATGAAGTTCTAAAAATGGGTAGTTTAAGTGCTTTACCAAAAACCACTCAAGCACAGTTTTCTCATTCATCAGCTATGTATATGTAGCAACTGAAGCCCGTCTGGGCGACTTATCTCCCTAGCTGGTTTGTACACTGGATTTATAGTATATCTGAACGTAAAAAGTGACTTAGATAAAACTTAGAGAAGATCGTCCCTGCAGTGCTGACGCCTGGCGGGAAAGACCTTAAGTATGGACTACATTGTACTAGCAACTGTCAGCTAAACCCCCTCCACGTGTAACTACATATGGCAACATATTGGCACTATTTCCCAGAACACAATAAGGTGGTAAACTGCCCATGTTAACGTCCTGAAATACGTGTTCAGCAGCTGCAGAACGAGGAATATGGCGGCTCACAGAGGCCACTGCTATCACAGGACTAGCGTGTGTATTAACACTTACACAATGATAGATGTCCATTAGTACAGAATGTTATGTGAAAGGAAATTTACAGCCTTCACTATTCATCTGAACAAAGGTCTTACCACAAAATGCTACGATAATTACTTTACCAACTGTTTCATTGTTACACTGGCTAGAATAAGAATACCGCTAGTTCCTGGCAAGCAGCAATAGATGCCCCCCCCCCCCCCCCCATACAGCCCCTGCACAGTGCAGGCAGAAATCACTTTACTTTGTTTACTAAACTTTATTTTGTCAGGAGAAATTATCACAATATTTATACTTAATGTCTTCATACTATTCACTAAAACATTACTACATAAACTAAGAATAACTAACTTCTCATGGTCATGTACAAACTATGGACACATCTATTGCATATACATTTTGATTGACAGCATTATATTAATTCACTGAAATTTTTGATTTATGGCATTTCTTTTCCCCCAGCAAATATTCTATTCTTTTGCAAAGGCACACACGCATTTGCCTGAACACACACACATATACATATACACACAATTATACACACACACACGCACGCACACACACACACAAGGCACCTCTCTATATATGGCAGTGTAAAGCTGGTTAACACATTTTTTCTTGCTAAAACACATTTCATGCACTCAGGTTCAAACACACACACACACACACACCCCAACACACACACACACACACCCCAACACACACATACACACACCAACACACACATACACACACCCCAACACACACACACACACACTCACCAACACACACATACACACACATACACACACCAACACACACCCCAACACACACCAACACACACATACTTGTCTATGTGTACCAACCGAGGACATCAGCACAACACCATACAACCGAGGACATCTTATTCCTTGGTTAAATCAAAATAAAAACATTCAATTTAGGGTAAAATCTATTCGAGTATGAATGTTATAAATTAATTTTTTATAAAAACTAATTTTTTGCTGACAAGAATTTTACATTCTAACCGAGGACACACAGGGACACACACACGGACAGACACTACACATTACAACCGAGGACATGCATGCATCTACATGTAATAATGATTGTACTTTTAATGCAAAGCAAATTTTATATAGCGTTACTTTGCAGCAATTCACATTTTTATGAAATTCTTTCATATTTAAGGTAAATTCCAAAATAACACCAGAGGTGATGATTAAATGAACAGTTATACAATATTTAATGCTGGGCTTTGCCACTTTTTTAGAATTGAAGATTATGAGATAAAACATCAATTAATTTAGGAAAAGAAAGGATACTGATGAAATAAAATAAAAGACCAAAGAAATTCGTTTTCAAACATTTTATTTTCATAATGCTTATTTTCTATTTAGCACTCTTTTATTATCATGAATTTTATATTTTGATAACACAAAGTGTCGTCCATTGGATACAGACTTGCACAGTACACAATTTTACAATTGAGGACATCATGCCAGCAGCACCCAAAATTGTGCTTTCTTCCAATTTGATGCAATATTATATAATGCTTAACAGCATAATGATCATCAATTTTTTATAATAAAATATTAGTATCATGAATATTCAGAAAATGTGACTAGCAAAGGTTTTCAGGTTCATGGAACTCCAAAGTCATACTTTGAAAATGCTAAATGTATACAAGACAGCACTGTACTGAAATGGATTCTTTCCATTTTTAACTTTTTTACATAAAATAATACAGTTTACTGCCATTTCACATGATCAACTAAGAAAATTGTTGAGATGGCAAAAATATCAATATAACAAGTTTAAATGTCCAATTTCCTCCATTCCGAACATTGTGAATGATTGAATCTGACAAACTACAATGATACGAGTTCATTTCCATTTTGGCACTTTTTTTACACAATACAAGATAACAGGTTTACCACCATTTTTATATAATCAACTAGCAATATTGTCAAGACGCAGAAATTGTCAAACAACCCATTTTACATATCTAGTAAATTCAATAATGAGACTTGTTACATGCCTGACAATCAAATCTGAGGAAAACCACTTATATACAAATAAAAGCTGAAGTCCCTGAAAACTCAACCAATCAATCTTATTTTTAAATTTGATTTGTATATAGATAACATTGATCACTCTTGTGAGTTTAATGACAACAGGCCTATCGGTTCTCCCTGAAATGTGCTTACAGTGTTACTAATATGCTTTTACTAATAATCATCAGTTCTGTGAGTTTCATGAAAACAGGCTTTAAGTTATTAGTTCTCCCTGAAATGTGCTTACAGTGTTACATATATGTTGAAAAAAAAAAAAAAAAAACAGCATAAAATTTGAAAGAAAAGGGCCTGGTCTTGCTGATTTTCAATCTTGACCATTCTTTTACTAATAATCATCAGTTCTGTGAGTTTCATGAAAACAGGCTTATTGGTTCTCCTTGAAATATGTTAACAGTGTTGCATGTACACTGAAAAAAGGAGAAAAAAATGCAAAACTTTTGAAAATAATCACCCCATTTCCTCCATTTTGAGACACTGTATTACACAGTACATGATAACATGTTTACCGTCATATTTATATAATCAACTAGCAATGTTGTAAAGATGCAGACAATTTCAGAGAAACACTAACATATTTACATATCTAGTTAATTCAATAGTGGACTGTTTACATGCCTGACAATCAAATCTGAGGAAAACCACTTATATACAAATAAAAGCTGAAGTCCCTCAAACCTCAACCAATCAATCTTATTTTTAAATTTGATTTGTATATAGATAACATTGATCACTCTTGTGAGTTTAATGACAACAGGCCTATCGGTTCTCCCTGAAATGTGCTTACAGTGTTACTAATATGCTTTTACTAATAATCATCAGTTCTGTGAGTTTCATGAAAACAGGCTTTAAGTCATTGGTTCTCCCTGAAATGTGCTTACAGTGTTACATATATGCTGAAAACAAAACAAAACAAAAAAAAAAAAAAACAAAAAAAAAAAAAAAACAAAAAAAAAACAGCATAAAATTTGAAAGAAAAGGGCCTGGTCATGCGGATTTTCAATCTTGACCATTCTTTTACTAATAATCATCAGTTCTGTGAGTTTCATGAAAACAGGCTTATTGGTTCTCCTTGAAATGTGCTTACAGTGTTACATATATGCTGAAAAAAAACCAGCATAACATTTGAAAGAAAAGGGCCTGGTCATGCTGATTTTCAATCTTGATAATTCTTTTTAATTTACTAATAATCATCAGTTCTCTGAGTTTCATGAAAACAGGCTTATTAGTTCTCCCTGAAATGTGCTTACAGTGTTACTTATATGCTAAAAAAAAAAAAAAACAGCATAACATTTGAAAGAAAAGGGCCTGGTCATGCTGATTTTCAATCTTGACCATTCTTTTACTTATAATCATCAGTTCTGTGAGTTTTATGAAAAGGGGGCTATTGGTTCTCCTTGAAATGTGTTAACAGTGTTGCATGTACAATGAAAAGAGGAGAAAAAATGCAAAACTTTTGAAAATAATCACCCAATTGCCTCCATTTTGAGACACTGTATTACACAGTACATGATAACATGTTTACCGTCATATTTATATAATCAACTAGCAATGTTGTTAAGATGCAGAAAATTTCAGACAAACACTAACATATTTACATATCTAGTTAGTTCAATAACCAAACTGTCAACATGCCTGACAATCAAATCTGAGGAAAACCACTTATATATATCAAAACAAGGCACAACTTCCACAAAACTCAACCAATCAATCCTATTTTCAAACTTGATTTGTATATTGGTAACATTGATCACTCCTGTGAGTTTAATGACAACAGGCCTATCGGTTCTCCCTGAAATGTGCTTACAGTGTTACTTATATGCTGAAAATGGCAGAAAAAAAACAGCATAACTTTTGACAAAAAATGGCCCGGATATGCCGATTTTTGATCTTGACAACCCTTTTACTAATAATCATCAGTTCTGTGAGTTTCATGACAATAGACCTATTGCTTCTCCTTGAACTGTGTTTACAGTGTTGCATGTATGCTGAAAAAAGCAAAAACAACAGCAAATTTTCTGAAAAAAAAAGCAGCCCATTATGAAGATTTTCAAACTTGACCTGCGTTTAACTAATATTCATCAGTTCTGTGAGTTTCATGAAAATAGACCTATCGGTTCTCTTTAAAATGTTGCATCGCATATAATATTATGCTGAGAAAAGGGAAAAACAGCAACTTTGTAAAATTGGCCAGATCACACTGATTACGTTGATTGCAATTTATATAGCATTCCTTCTGGGAGAGATCGATCCGTAGTTAGTACGATAGGATCTGGGAACGGTCCCTTAATCGTTTTTGCCGTGTGCATATCCGAACTGTAGGCCTATATATCAGGACGCGTAATTGTCGGGGCGTCTTTTTTTTTTTCTTTTTTTATTTCACAAAGCGGTTCTTGCAAATGCGGTGTTTATGAATATGTGTGCTCTATGTTAGCGACATGGACCGACAGGGGCCCATTCAAAATATAATTTCACTTCAGTTGTTAGATTTAGTATTTATTCTAGCAGCCAGGTGTATAACAAACAGGTCAGATCTACAGGTGAAAAGAAGTGACTGTAGTTCGCAGAGCCATTATGTAATAATAAATGTTTCATAATGTCATAGCCTTCTTCAAACTGTCAGGGGTAGATTAATTCATAGTTAGCTAAGGGGCCCTTTACACTGGACGGCGTCCTTTCTGCGTCCTGTAGTACGGATCCATTTGAGAGTACAAAATTATAATACTTAACTTTCTGACAACTGGCCAATCACCAAATATTCATTTTTTTCAACCAAAGCAATGCTTGTACCTCCTTTCTACGACCACAGTGATGCCAGTTTCTTGGTCGCACAAAGGACGCCGCCCCAGTGTAAAGGGGGTTTACGGACGATCCATTTACCCTTTTCATTTACTCTGAAGTATCGAATAAAAGAACTGATGGAATAAAAGTACTGGGTGGAAAAAATCTCAAAATTTAATAAAAGTACTGATGGAATAAAAGTACTGGGTGTAAAAAATCTCGAAATTTAATAAAAGTACTAGATGGAATAAAAGTACTGGGTGGAAAAAACCTTTGCACCACACCCCCCCCCCAAAAAAAAAAAAAATGAAATAAATAATTATAAATAAAAGTAAAGAAGAAGAAGAGAAAGAAAAAAGCTAGCTATTGATCATTGTAAAAAAAAAAAATTCACCAGGTAAAATTCACTCAGTATTATAATTTATCTTCAGTCATTCTTTGCTAGTGGTGCACTGCAGGGGGGCCATAACAAGAATGTTATTTAAATTTAGATAGCCAACCAAATTCTCATGACATCGTTGTGTATGTTTCAATAACAAATCAAAGAAGCTGCATGAGCAAGGAGGATGTTGTTATAAAAGCAAAAAAATAGAAAAAGCAGAAAATATATCGAAATAACCCTCAAAATGGCGTCCTTTTTTGTGGAATTTTGACCCTACCTCTATTTAAGAACAGTTTGTTTAGGGTTTGAATGGATTATTGAAGCAGGAAATACATCTACTGCAAGAAGATATAATAAACAGAATGTGCAAATTGTTATTTAAATAAAAATTTATTTGAAGTCACTGAAAAATGATCACAAAATTAGCTTAACTTACGATACATGCGGTGTCCCACCCCGATGAAAATTTCATCTAATCCTATCTTTCCGTATTAAAACTGTTCAATCGTCCAAAGTAGTATGTCGGTTAGTTTGTGTCACGAAATCCAAGATAATATCAGTTTTCTTAAGAATTTCACATTTATTGCTCAGCAAGGTCGATTTTTCTTCACCGCGTCCCAATATAACGTTCGCAACGCTGAAACTTCAGAGATCGATTTTTATCAGACGACTTTAAAATGCCGCGTGAAAATTATACATCGATAGCGATCTTCTTCCATACTCACTAACTGATGACGTCTTACACACGAATGGCTTCTTTTGCACACTAAAAAAACCAGCTCAAACTGGCGGGTGGCCCATTCTGATAACGCATAACGCAATGACGCTGTCGAGATAGGATGCAGGGCACAGGTGTAATTCCCTCGATTTAACCGTCACAGGATTGTTTATTGGGATCTTCTTTGTATGAAGGTGAGAAATAATGAGTTTCGTTTCATTTTTCTTCAATTGTTTCAACATATTTGTGTACCGATTGATTTTTACCATTCTATAAGTAGGGTGACTTCGTCTGAACTTTCGTTTTGCATCTGTTTCACATGGGGGACTAAAGGTCATATTGAACATGGTGACGCGGTGATACCGTATTCATGTTCTCTTGTTCTCGAAAACTCAATCATCGAAATTGAATTACTTTTTTTAGTTTTGTCTTAAATTAAGCTGCTACACTGTATTCCGTGCGTTTAAAATTTAACCGTCTGTAAAAACAGCAATAATGGATTACTAGCAACACTTACGTTACGCAATGAAGCACCGAAAATGGGTGAAGAAAATGTGTCTCAGTAATGCGTGTTTGCCACTCATAATGCACTGTACTTTGTTTGAATAAGCAATAAACTATTTGTGATCTTAGGTTATCCATTGTTCGTTATCAGAGTTAACAGATTCTTTGTGTGAATTTTTTTCAGAATCCCAAGAGTGGATGCCTTAGTGAGCACAGACCAGATATCACCATTGGTCTACATATGTCAGGAAGAATGTTATAATTATGAACTTTGTGTTACACTGAACTTCATTTTGTTAAATTTTGTATTTAACTGAACTTTATTGTGTTAAAATAATAATAAAAAAATAATAGTTCTGATAAAAAACTACAATCTGGAACATTCTTTAGATCAACTTTGTTCAGTGTGTGTCCCATATGACAGAGTTACAGTAAATAAAATATGTGCATTATTCCTCTGTGTTTGTCAATTCCATTTTAAAAGCATGTGAAAGTGGTGTGCCCCTCATGAATGAAGTGTGTATGGATAATAGCAAAAATATTGTTATTATTTACATGATTATAAAAAGTTTTTGTACCCGCGTCAATAACGTTACCGTGACCCACATATTCACCATTTTTATTAATTATGAAATGTGGATTAAATTCTTCAAAACCAGTTTTGAAGCATTGAGACAACACCCCCTTATGATTTAAACTAAAACTGAAAACATTCCATTAGACTTTCATTAGTTTGTGCAAAATATATTACCCAGGGTAACGCGTCTTGGATTTGGTGGGTATAGCTGTTCAACTGTCCTGTGTGCCCTAAAAAGGGCAGCTGCTGTTTCCCTTTTTATGAAATGATAAACTGTGATGGTGTAGCTATCACATCGCAAAATTACAGCTTCCCAGAGAAAGTTTGAAATTTTCGGTCAAATTCAACATTTTGTAACCACTAGCAAAGAATGACAGATATATATATATATTTGCCATGAGTTAAATTTCATAATCGTCAGGGGCCGAAGACCCAGATATGTCGCACCTAAGCCGCCTCCGAGAGCCATACGGAGACGTTATTCATAGTAAATTTATTCTCAGATATAAGGTTCGTTTTGCATACCTGTAAACTCCTAAGGGTTTATCTTACATAGAAATGTGATTTAACATCGTTTAAATCATATATCGGCATGAAATAATTGACGTTTGAAAACAGGCACAACTTCTTTGCTGCACTTGAAATGACCTCCTTAGCTATAAATATGATCCTATCACCTTGCGACATTGCATCATTCGATCGATGTACATGAGTAGTTGTCACTGTTGAAGGGAAAGCACGTCTATTTATAGGAACTAAAATCAGGTGACGCATGTACTGTTGTGTTCAGAGAGCGACTTCCGCTTGACCTACTTTCCAGTGCTGTTGGTAGAACAGTCGGTAATGAGTTGAGATCTCAATTTTCTTCTCATTATACTTCAATTTAAGAAAATAAAAAGCGTGACTTGTACTTGTGTAATTTCCCACCGGTACAATATGTATTTAATAAACATACCGGGTGGAAGATTTTTGAAAAATTAATAAGCGTACTGGGTGAAAATGGAGCGTACCGGCGGGAAGAAATTTGGAAAATTAATTAACGTACCGGTACGTTTATTTGATACTTCAGAGTAATTCTTGCACCCTCAAAAGATTGTCGGTCCTAAGATCTACCGAGTGAGCCACAAATTCAGACAGTTCTTCTTTATTTAAACCACACCAAGTCAGTTGTACTAATAAAGAAGCGTGCCGTAATATGTAGGTGCGATGATAGTTATGTAGTTACGTAACGGCCTAGGAGAGCTTAATTTGATAAAAAAGACCTTTAGTTTAAAAATATGAACTTACTGAATATATAGACATCTGAGATATAACATTAGTTTCAGTTTAGTCTGCCCTTTACAGCACAACCGAGGACGCGGAATTTGGTCCGCCCTTAACAGCACAACCGAGGACGCGTGTGTATAGCCCGATTTCAGACAAAAAGTTGGACAGTATTTCTGATACACTCGTGGCGGGAATTTGGCCCGCGCTATACAGCATAACCGAGGACTGGCTCAGAATAGCGTCAAATTTCACCACCTAACTTGAAATGGGCCCCTTTATGCATTCCACTGCTTATGTCAACCGAGGACGTCCTCGGTTGGAGGTGTGTCCTCGGTTAGTGGGTTTCGGGCGGGTGTGTGTCCTCGGTTAGAATGCGTGCACAAGAGCACACATACACACACACACACACACACACTCACCAACACAGACATAACAGTCTGACAGTACACATACACACACACTCACCAACACAGACATAACAGTCTGACAGTACACATACACACACATACTCACCAACACAGACATAACAGTCTGACAGTACACATACACACACACACTCACCAACACAGACATAACAGTCTGACAGTACACATACACACACACTCACCAACACAGACATAACAGTCTGACAGTACACATACACACACACTCACCAACACAGACATAACAGTCTGACAGTACACATACACCTTTCCCTGCCCTGAAATCTTTATCCTGTTTTTGTTAAGTTTTTAAGGACTGTATTAGTCATTTATGAAAGGTTGATATCCATGGTGAAAAATTTCCTCTTCCGTCTGTGGCCTTCTGCTGTGTCTCCATTTAATGTCCACAACTGGTCAACACTGTCCACTAGAATATAGCTGTCCACTGCTGGTCAATATTGCTCTCTCTTTCTTCAGTTTTTCTTGAAACTGCAAAAGATAATGTTTGATTTAAATTTCAGAGCTTGACAAAAATTAAAAAATAGAGTAATAGTTTAATACTATATTTAACGAAGTTACAGCTTCCCAAATAAAACAGAAATAGTCTATCATTTAATAATTTACATCATGGATTTGGCAAATATGTCATATTGACACGAGAGCCCAAGCAACACCTACCTATTAAGATAGGAGTTCACATCAGGGAAACCATGCTCTCGGGCGATGTGGATGAGAATGCCAGTCGCACCACGGCCATTTTTCTTGCGGCAAAAACTGCAGTTGCATATTCCACGACAGGGAGGGCAGCTCCAAGCCTGGGGGTGAAAACAGGGCAGAGAATACTGATTAAGTTGAACCAGGAAATATGAAATCTTCAGGAACTAATTCAAAACTTTTTGGCTCAGACATGGAGCCTGGACTTGGAAACAATTTTGTGATGGTTACTAAAGAAGTAAGAGATAACTGACCCTCCAAACAAACAAACTTTTTACTGAAAACTGTATAAAAAGCTTTGAAAATTTCAGAGCCAGACACATTCAGTTACTTACAGGATCTTTAAGAGCTTCCTTGGCATCCTCTCCGTACCTATTCCTTAGACATGGGCCACAGAACTGAAATTAAACACAAAGCACTTTACATATGGATGTAATATACTGTAGGATGCTCTACTGATGCTCTCCGGATGATCTATGAGAGAAGTAGCCAGTCTGTTCTTAAGGGATTTTGTGTAGATTGGTTCATATTTATAAGTCTCCTTTGAAAAAAAAATATCTACATGTTTATCCTTCATACCTGTCCCCGCACCCCAAAACACTCTTTACTTCTACATGAGGTCTTCATGTCGCTGGTCTTCTGCCTGCATTGATGACATGAGGTCCCCTGAGATGAAAAGCATTATAATATAATATAATATAATATAATATAATATAATATAATATAATATAATATAATATAATATAATATAATAGAAGTAATAACACAGTAGTTCCATGGCACATGTCCTCTACCTCTACTGTTGACATGAAGTGCTTTACTTGAGAAGACAGTTATAAAATGTTATAAGATGGATGGAGCAAGAAAAGGTTCACCATAAATTAACCACACCAGAAATATGAACATTTTAGATAAAATACAACAACTACCTAATGTTTTCTACATGGTAATCCTCCACAACAACAGTAATTTCCTGAACAACTCATATATGTTATTTCTCCAGTACCTTCTCCTTGCAATGAGTATGTAATTGTGATCACCAGTCTCAACTAGCACAATTTCTCTTTAACTGTTAAAAACATTTCCA
Organism: Lingula anatina; assembly: GCF_051362555.1. Lineage (NCBI taxonomy): Eukaryota > Metazoa > Brachiopoda > Lingulata > Lingulida > Lingulidae > Lingula > Lingula anatina. Next base: position 25,139,492 of record NC_141771.1, read on the forward strand.
TGCATGTCTGACTTGAATAAAACCAGGGCCTTTTTAAAACAAAATCCTTACAATGTGTCACAAGGACAACATTTTGAAAACAATCCTTCCCTTCACTTCCAGATGCACTCACCTCGGCACTGTCGTATCTTTTCTCAGAAACGTGCGTTGCCACAAGTTCTAGGTCTTCCTCAGTGACTTCGTCCGCTGGTTTGATGTACCTCACACCAGATGGCGCACGTGGCTTTCTCTTGGACGGAGTAAGACGAGTGTATTCTTCCTGAAAATATAACCAAATTAATGGGATATCAACTGTTCATGTAAGCTTCATATTTCACAATTAGTACATTGTATACAAGTTTTACAACACAGAGAAATATAATTTATTCCATTTTACCACCAAAACAGGGCTTATCCCAATTATTATTGAACCTGTGCTTGCCATCAGACCATAAGCACCTTCATAGATGGCTATACCTTTTGTTATAATCTCTTTACCTAACTTTTAACAAAAATACATAGACTTTCTTTGAATGTTGGCACGAATACATTACCCACTGGTAAGTATGGAGGAATTATAGTTTACCACAGGAAAATCCTTTTTTTTTATCAAAACAAACAGTTGTTATCCCTGTCAGATTGCTGCTGGCCACAATACACTGGTTAATTTTAAATGATTTTCTTTTCTATTCAGAAGATTACCACTGAACATATCTGAAGGTGTGATTACTGCCTACTCACAATAGGTGTATTGTATATAAACCCAACTCCTCTCCTCCTACCTCTTCTTCTTCTTCTTCTTCCTCCCATGATTCCACTGAGTAACTGTCATCATCATCGCTGTCTTCAGTCTTCCGCTTCTTGTTGAAGAAAGCGCCAAACTTCACCACTAGTTTCTAGTAGTACACAAAGATCATGGAGAATTAAGTGATTTACTTTGTATTTCAAGTCAAAGACAGCACTATTCTAAAGCTAGTGTATGAACGTTAAAGGACAGAATTATTCAAAAGATTAAATTCATTTCACGGTGCTTTCTGAAGTAATCTACTTGTAGAAACCATCCGTTTCCATACATGTTTTTAAAAATATTTATTACAGTGTGAAAGTGCAAGTAGTATAAATTTTGTGGCAAGGCACCATGACAGATTCAATCTTTAAAAAAAAAAAGTCCACTTTAATTTAGTGAAATCTGAATCACAGCCATTTATTGTTAGTTTGCTCATTAGTGTCATATTTAAATCAACAGTTCCTATCTATGAGGACAGCTGTGAACTCACCCCAGGACTTTGAACTGGTGTAGAAGCATTGCTGCTCCCGCTGTGACAACTAGAGCTGACAGAACTCCTGCGATGGCGCGTGCGCGGAGGACTGTAGTCCATTGGAGTGTACCTGGCACGTCTTGACGGGTTGCGTCGCATCACCTGACCTCCTGATGGACGACGGTCTTTACTAACATGAGATCTCTGCAGACAAATATAAATATTATAATAGTAATATAAAATAAATATAATAATAGTAAGATAAAAGTTGGCATGTTTCTATAGGTTTTTTGGTCTTACTAATTCTGGAAGTAACTTCAATTCTGTGCTTAAGAAAAGTAGTTTGCTGTCTGCCATCTGTATTTTTATAATATTAAATATTTGAATTATAATACAATATAATTAAATATTATAATTTAAATATTTAAATATTATATTATTCTTGGTATAATATAATATTTAAATATTATATTAAACCAAGAATACTGAAAATATTTTCAAGTGAAAATATTTGAGTTAACAGCAGCTAGACAAATTTTAACATCTTATTTGAAAAAAGAAATAATAATAATAATAGTCATAACAAATTCATGTTACATCTTAATCATCTGTGAAAATAAAACCCAAATTCATATTTGTCAAATGAACTGCAGAAAACTGTCCTAAGAAGCAGTGAGGAGAATATTTCTGAGCTCTTTATAAAATATGACCTATCAGGTGACCAACTCACTTTAGGAGGAGACTGGAGCGAAACTGGCATCATTTCCTTCAGGTCTGCCATCATCTTAGCCAGCTGAAAGACATGACATGACATGACATGACATGACATTACATTACATTACATCATATTATATTACTGTGGAGCAGATTCCAACAAAGAAATCAGATGGTGCAATATCCATCTTATCAAACATGTCTTATCCAAAAAAATAAATAAATAAATAAATAAATAAATAAATAAATAAATAAATAAATAATAATAAATATATAAATGATAAATAAATAAAAAAATAAAGAAAATCATTATTCCATTTTTATTCAGTTTCAAAATATTCACTCTGCTATACAACAATGTCAGATGTTTTAAAATGAGTCAAAAGGCACCTAGTCTGATGAAATCTTGTTGACGGTGGATATTTTCAGTCAATTTTAATAAAGGATCGAATTACAGAAAATTAATTGAAAAACAATATAAACTGTAAGCTATAGTCACCTAGATCTGCTTTAATATCTTTGTTAAAAAAAGAAAGGAAAAAAAAAAAACAGAAGGCAAATACACAAACAAAATTTTCAACATTTTTCTTAGGTCCACCATCTCTGTGACAAATTAAAAAAATTGAATCAAAATGCTTTAGCAGACTCACCACTGCCTTGTTGTCTTCAATGTTTTTCAGTCGGCGCTTTTCATATTCACTTTTCTCCTTAGGTGCCATTGTAAACAACTCTCACTTTGAAAATTAATCAGATAAATATTTAAAATAAACAGTAGAGATCACCATTTATCTTTTGGTAAGTTTTCTTTTTTTAAACAAATTCATTCTTAAATAAATAAAATTTAATTTTCATAAAATATTTCTAAAATACAAGATGACATGAATAAATTTTTAGAAGATTTAGGAGGAGATAGGTTAAAAACATTTTCCACGGCTATCAAAAAGTAAGTGACACACCGTCATTCAAATTAGGTGTCACCAGTGATGAGCGAGAAGAGGTCGTCCTATTTTTCCCGCCATTGTCGGCCCATGTGATAATTTTCCCGCCAGAGTAAAAACTAATGGTCAATATTATTTCTGGGAAAACCTGTATTATGATTGACTATTTGTAGGTTTGATTTTGAAAATGGTTGCTTTTATTTTAGAGGTATCGTCAGATCAAGCTCAGCAACTCAAAGCCACAAAACCTTACTACTCAGCAAGCCAAGAGATCACGTCGACTGCATTCCACGACAAAAGATAGCGACAGTCAGCAAATCAAATATTTCTCAAATATTACATTTTAAAATCTTGCCCAAATGCACCTAAATACCACAAATAACCCATATGACACATATAATTTCGCACTACAAAAATCGCAAGTAAAACTCACCAAGAAATCTGACAAAATACTCCGGATAGCAACAGACTTCTAGCTTCTTTTCGCGGCCTTTAAATCTTCCCGTGATGCATCACACTGTCAACATCCGGTGGATGACTTCCGTTTCCGTTCTGTGATAACATGTGTGCGGCGTAGCACAAACCTGACATAATTTCACGTATGTTACGTAGATTATTGCGGCAAACCAGTTTAGCGGTGTGTGAGATATCTAAGCGAACAATGGCAGACAAAGTACTCGATGTTTCTGGTAGGTACAGGACGCTGTTTGTGAAATGTGAACTTTACAAATTGCAGAATGCACTGCAGCCATCAATGTTGATTACCAGGGACCTAAAATGAAGGCGGAAAATATTGGTGCTGGTGACTAAGTGATGGTGTTTGTTCTGACTGTGCTACACACTTGTACTGATGTACAGTACAACAAAGTTTAATTGCAAAGCACAGCAAACTGTAATTACTCGGGGCAATATGACAACTACCACTGGTCAGTTAGCCTTAGATGACATTGTTAGGTATTATCAGAAAATTTTCCAAACTGATCAGAAAATTATAATACTTATATCATCTGAAAGGTAATGCAAAAAACCGGATGAAATCATTTGGAATTTTTTAAAATATTCCTACAAGCAACAAAGATATTGAAGTTTTTTAACTGCAAAAAATCACCAAATGTGCCCACACTCTTCAGCTAAAAACCTGTCACTACTGACCAGCGGTGATCACTCAGCTGTAGCTGCAGCTCAATTTCTTGTGACCAATTAGGGCAATTAGGGCTCTATGTTAATCTAATGACCCGGAATCAAACCCAAAGTGGCGACCGCACAAGCACATGGCTGGGATGGCTTCCGTGCAGATCATGTACAATAAATATTGCACATCAAATAAACTATACTTCACATATGGTTTAATTTTCATGATTTTTCTAGATAATATTGCAAATTTCATAAACTTTATTCATTATAAATTTCAAAAAATTCCAACTAGTACTTAACTGACATTTTTGAGCATTTTGTCGAGGCAAAACTTCAAACGCCCTGAACTGAAACTTCTCAAAGACTGCAACACGGGAAAATCACGTGACCGGATTTTACTCTTTGATTTACAGCTTATTTAGTTAATGGCTTGTATTATTTTTTTTACGCGGCGCTGAAAGAGAGATATAAAAAAGGGGTGCCATAGGCGAGCTGTCAGCAGGCCGATATCAGTTTTACACTTCACTGCCCCTGGATAGTTACTACTGTAGAGCCCCAAGCGGATTGTGATATACCTATCATTGTTTTTAGATATACTGTTTTTTTTTTTTTTTTTTGTGTGTGTGTGTGTGTGTGTGTGTGTGTGTGCGTGTGTGTTTGGGTGGGTGGGTGGGTGGGTGTGTTTTTTTGGGGGGGGTGGGTGGGTGGGTGTGGTCTCAATGGTCCCAGTTTTATAATCAAGGGTTCATAGATATAAATTAAGATTTTATAATGAACATGAACCTTCAGACTATTGCTACGGCCCCCTCTGTTGCTGGTGTGACAGGATCAGGAAAGCACCCTGGATTCTATCTCACTGTGCTATAGTGCTCTACAACTGAGCTTTCCTGGCCAGTCACTACAACAAGAATGGTAGTAGTCTCCTAGGATGGTAGTAGTCTGCTAGGATGGTACTAGTCTGCTAGGATGGTACTAGTCTGCTAGGAAGCGTACTCCATTCCCCATTACTTTTTACAGATGCCATTCGTCCCATACACTACCTCCAGCACTCCCACTTACCCTAACCTGTAGTTTTCATATGAGAGCCCAGACTTCCTGACACTGGTTTGGGGCATACTAGTACAGTAGTTAACAGATATATTGTATAGCCACTTTAATTTTTTTAGCATCAAAGTTATGTGGCACATATGCACCCCTAGCCATATAGCTCTTTCATGTTCAATAAACTAAAAAAAATGTGTGTGATTGACTTTGAGCAGTGTCCCAATCTATTATTCAAATAAATTAATTTGGCAATTCGTTTAGTAATTTATCTATGTTTTAACAAACTTTCAGCCATTCAGTTATTATTATTATAATATTTTAATGTTGATAGTTACACCTGTTCCCTGTAAGTACCTGTGTTGTGAACTTTGAGATTTGATCATTTCCAGCCATGCGGAAGCCGTACCACGACAAACAGGGTGTGTTTGACCTTCATCACCTGAGTGCGCAGGAGCCGTTCGCTCAGTTCAGGGCATGGTTCACGGAAGCCTGCAGTCATCCTGGCATATTTGAAGCCAATGCCATGTCTCTTGCCACTGCCACTAAGTTAGTGCACTGTGCCTTCTCTGTAGCTTAATTAACTCTACATGTACTGTGGTATTATTATGTGGCAGTGATCATGCTTTGTTTAGCATTTACATGCCATATCTTTGAATGTAAAACTGCAATGTTTAGGAGAGGATGTAGTTTGTTGTACATAGTGTCCTCTGTGGGTGATGAAAATACTTAAAATTATGAGAAAACTGTTGTTGTTTAACTTTTGCATGACTAGAAATAGTACATGGTATGAAAAAGAAATCTGTGATATAAAAGTCTATATATTTATAGTAGAAGGACACATTAATTTTACTTGTTCCATTTCTATTTCAGGGATGGCAAGCCGTCTGTTAGAATGGTGCTACTGAAGGGATATGATGATGAAGGATTTAAATTTTACACAAATTATGAGAGCAGAAAGGGACAAGAACTGGTGAGTTTTCCAGAATCAAAGAGCTTTTCATTTTACAAAAAGTGTTCAATCCAATTTCCTGTAACATCAGTTGTAATGTGAATTTTCAAAGAGCATTTATCTAGTGTAACATGAGATTAAAGAGATGAAAGAGATAAATGCATAAAAGCCCTGCTGGTATCAAACAATGATGAAGACACAGTGCTTTCTGTCATTTGCAGACATGTTACATGTTGTTTGAGAACATTCAAGAAAGAGTTGATTGATTTGCTATACATGAAGTGCACATATTTTTTTACACTAAACTCTGACACAAAAATATTTTTGAAAAAATAATTTCATAAGAATGGTGTAAGCTTTTCCTGTTTCTCAATTATTGGATAGGGTTTCATTGATGTGATTAGAAATAGTAGCAAGTTGCTAACGATATGGGGCTGTTTTCTAGCTAACACCAATTTCAGGACTCCAATCCTAGAGCTGCTCTGCTCTTCTTTTGGTCAACCCACGGAGAAAATGCCTGTTCTAGGCAGGTAGGCTTTAATCTTCACATAGTGGAAAGTATGGTAATGGCTTGGATCTTTTCAGTTGGGAAAATTGTGAATTTTACAGATATTGTATTTCTGAAAGTTATTCTTAAAATCAGAGCATTTCATTTGAGAGGTAACAACAGAACTGAATGATAGGCTACTCTGTTACAGTTGTATTTTATGCAGTAAAAAGGACCACAAATGCTTTTGAGAAATATATTTTCAATAATTCCAAAATTATGCAACTGAAAATTGATAATTTTCCTCATTGACAAGATCCAAGTCCTTATCATAACGTTTCATCAGGTCAGTAAAAGTGTGAAGTCTTCCATCTATTCTCCAGGCTGACAACCCGCAAGCCTGTTTGATGTTTTACTGGGAAGCTTTGAAAAGATATGTAAGTGGCTACTTCATTGTCATTTATTGTTGAATTTCATACTGCTCCCTGCTCTGGCTTTTTATTACGATATGGAATATTCTTAGCATTCTTCTACTAAGCCATTAATTTAAGAAAATACATGTAATGGTACTTGTAGTTACTCACTGATGAAAACAAATTAGAGGAGGGAAAATGGACACATGTTTTAGTGACTACCTTTGTTTTCAAAGAGAATTAACTATGGCAGTTTTCTCTTTGTTTTATACAAACCTTTAGAAAAATATATTTCCGAATATAATTCAAGGATTGCACTTTTACTATAAACCCCATTAACAAGTTATCAGTGTTTTCCAAGGAAGGTTTAAACTGTGGCATTTTTGCCTATGTTTTATGCAAAACTGCAGAAAAAATATATTTTAGGATAAAATTTCAATATTTTTCTTTCAGGTGAGAATTGAGGGTCAGGTATCCAAGTTATCAACAGAGGAGTCGACTGAATATTTCCACTCACGACCCAAGTCTAGTCAGATAGGAGCTTGTGTCAGTCCCCAGAGCCGTGTGGTAGAGAGTAGACAGGTGACTGTGATATTGTGTCAGTCCCCAGAGCTGTGTGGTAGAGAGTAGACAGGTGACTGTGATATTGTGTCAGTCCCCAGAGCCGTGTGGTAGAGAGTAGACAGGTGACTGTGATATTGTGTCAGTCCCCAGAGCCGTGTGGTAGAGAGTAGACAGGTGACTGTGATATTGTGTCAGTCCCCAGAGCTGTGTGGTAGAGAGTAGACAGGTGACTGTGATATTGTGTCAGTCCCCAGAGCCGTGTGGTAGAGAGTAGACAGGTGACTGTGATATTGTGTCAGTCCCCAGAGCTGTGTGGTAGAGAGTAGACAGGTGACTGTGATATTGTCTCAGTCCCCAGAGCCGTGTGGTAGAGAGTAGACAGGTGACTGTGATATTGTGTCAGTCTCCAGAGCTGTGTGGTAGAGAGTAGACAGGTGACTGTGATATTGTGTCAGTCTCCAGAGCTGTGTGGTAGAGAGTAGACAGGTGACTGTGATATTGTGTCAGTCCCCAGAGCCGTGTGGTAGAGAGTAGACAGGTGACTGTGATATTGTGTCAGTTCCCAGAGCTGTGTGGTAGAGAGTAGACTGTGATATTGTGTCAGTCCCCAGAGCCGTGTGGTAGAGAGTAGACAGGTGACTGTGATATTGTGTCAGTCCCCAGAGCTGTGTGGTAGAGAGTAGATTGTGATATCGTGTCAGTCCCCAGAGCTGTGTGGTAGAGAGTAGATTGTGATATCGTGTCAGTCCCCAGAGCTGTGTGGTAGAGAGTAGATTGTGATATTGTGTCAGTCCCCAGAGCTGTGTGGTAGAGAGTAGATTGTGATATTGTGTCAGTCCCCCGAGCTGTGTGGTAGAGAGTAGATTGTGATATTGTGTCAGTCCCCAGAGCTGTGTGGTAGAGAGTAGACTGTGATATCGTGTCAGTCCCCAGAGCTGTGTGGTAGAGAGTAGACAGGTGACTGTGATATTGTGTCAGTCCCCAGAGCCGTGTGGTAGAGAGTAGACAGGTGACTGTGATATCGTGTCAGTCCCCAGAGCTGTGTGGTAGAGAGTAGACTGTGATATCGTGTCAGTCCCCAGAGCTGTGTGGTAGAGAGTAGACAGGTGACTGTGATATTGTGTCAGTCCCCAGAGCTGTGTGGTAGAGAGTAGACAGGTGACTGTGATATTGTGTCAGTCCCCAGAGCCGTGTGGTAGAGAGTAGACAGGTGACTGTGATATTGTGTCAGTCCCCAGAGCTGTGTGGTAGAGAGTAGACTGTGATATCGTGTCAGTCCCCAGAGCTGTGTGGTAGAGAGTAGACAGGTGACTGTGATATTGTGTCAGTCCCCAAAGCCGTGTGGTAGAGAGTAGACAGGTGACTGTGATATCGTGTCAGTCCCCAGAGCTGTGTGGTAGAGAGTAGACAGGTGACTGTGATATTGTGTCAGTCTCCAGAGCTGTGTGGTAGAGAGTAGACAGGTGACTGTGATATTGTGTCAGTCCCCAGAGCCGTGTGGTAGAGAGTAGACAGGTGACTGTGATATTGTGTCAGTCCCCAGAGCTGTGTGGTAGAGAGTAGACTGTGATATCGTGTCAGTCCCCAGAGCTGTGTGGTAGAGAGTAGACAGGTGACTGTGATATCGTGTCAGTCCCCAGAGCTGTGTGGTAGAGAGTAGACTGTGATATCGTGTCAGTCCCCAGAGCTGTGTGGTAGAGAGTAGACAGGTGACTGTGATATTGTGTCAGTCCCCAGAGCTGTGTGGTAGAGAGTAGATTGTGATATCGTGTCAGTCCCCAGAGCTGTGTGGTAGAGAGTAGACTGTGATATCGTGTCAGTCCCCAGAGCTGTGTGGTAGAGAGTAGACAGGTGACTGTGATATTGTGTCAGTCCCCAGAGCTGTGTGGTAGAGAGTAGATTGTGATATTGTGTCAGTCCCCAGAGCTGTGTGGTAGAGAGTAGATTGTGATATTGTGTCAGTCCCCCGAGCTGTGTGGTAGAGAGTAGATTGTGATATTGTGTCAGTCCCCAGAGCTGTGTGGTAGAGAGTAGATTGTGATATTGTGTCAGTCCCCAGAGCTGTGTGGTAGAGAGTAGACAGGTGACTGTGATATTGTGTCAGTCCCCAGAGCTGTGTGGTAGAGAGTAGACTGTGATATCGTGTCAGTCCCCAGAGCTGTGTGGTAGAGAGTAGACAGGTGACTGTGATATTGTGTCAGTCTCCAGAGCTGTGTGGTAGAGAGTAGACTGTGATATTGTGTAAGTCTCCAGAGCTGTGTGGTAGAGAGTAGACTGTGATATTGTGTCAGTCTCCAGAGCTGTGTGGTAGAGAGTAGACTGTGATATTGTGTCAGTCCCCAGAGCTGTGTGGTAGAGAGTAGACAGGTGACTGTGATATTGTGTAAGTCTCCAGAGCTGTGTGGTAGAGAGTAGACAGGTGACTGTGATATTGTGTCAGTCCCCAGAGCTGTGTGGTAGAGAGTAGACAGGTGACTGTGATATTGTGTCAGTCCCCAGAGCTGTGTGGTAGAGAGTAGACAGGTGACTGTGATATTGTGTCAGTCCCCAGAGCTGTGTGGTAGAGAGTAGACTGTGATATTGTGTCAGTCCCCAGAGCTGTGTGGTAGAGAATAGAAGGGTTATCGGAACCATGTGGTACATTTATTATGTACAGACACAGATGTGTCTGTACATATAGCCATCACCTGCGTCTGTCGTCGCCGTTGCCGTTGATGTTGCAGTTGCCGTTGCCGTGCACTTTTACCGTAAACACGATAAGTGGAAAACGGTTTTACCTTTTGGTTTGAAACTTATGAACTGATGAATATTTATAATACACAGGTCAAGTTCGAAAATCAGCGTGATCAGGTCAATTTTAGGGAAGTTACGCTATTTTTTCACTTTTTTCAACATATATGCAACACCGTAAACACGATAAGTGGAAAACGGTTTTACCTTTTGGTTTGAAACTTACAGAACTGATCAGTATTTATAATATGCAGGTCAAGTTCGAAAATCAGCATGATAGAGCCACTTTTATGGAAGTTATGCTGTTTTTTCATTTTTTTCAGCATATATGCAACACTGATAACACAATATAAGAAAAACAGATAGGCCAATTGTCATTGTACTCAGAGGAGTGGTCAGTCTTACTAAAACATAGGTTGAGTATGAAAATCAGCATAAAATCGGGCCATTATTTTACAAGTTATGCTTTTTTTTCACATTTCCTCAGATTCAATTCTTAGGCATGTTAATAGTCTCATTATTGAACTTATAAGATACGTAAAAGTGTTTGTTTGACATTTCCTGCATCTTTACAACATTGTCAGTTGATTATGTAAAAATGATGGTAAATTTATTATTGTGTATTGTGTAATGAAGTGTCAAAAATGGAAATAAACACATATCATTGCAGTTTGTCAGATTCAATCATCCACTATGTTCAGAATCTCAGAATTGAGGAAATTGGACATTTAACACTGTTCTATTGATAATTTTCCTATCTCATCAATTTTCTTAGTTGGTCATATAAAAATGGCAGTTAACTGATAATTTTGTTATATGTTAAAAAGTGTTAAAAATGGAAATAAACCCATTTCAGAAAAGTGTTGTCTTGTTTACATTTTGGCATTTTCAAGATGTGACTTTGAAGTTCCATGGTCCTGAAGACCTCTGCTAGTCACATTTTCTGAATATCCATGATACTAATATTTTATTATTAAAAATTGATGGTCATTATGCTGTTAAACATTATGTAATATTGCATCAAAATTTGAAGAAACCCCTATTTTGGGCACTGCTCCCATGATGACCATTTAAGGAAAATCATGTCACTCACTGTTCTCAAACTTACAGGAAAGAAACATGGTACTAAAATATAGCTTCAGTAGGCAATGTAGTCTGTTTGGTAAATTTTTCTGGCAATTAAACAGTTTTTTGTGAAAATTTAATTTTTCACTTATTGGCATTTTCAAGGTGTGACTTAGAAGCTCCACGGGCTTGAAGACCTTTGCTAGTCACATTTTCTGAATATCCATGATACTAATATTTTATTATTAAAAATTGATGGTCATTATGCTGTTAAACATAATGTAATGTTGCATCAAAATAGAAGAAAACACAATTTTTGGTGTTGCTGCCATGATGACCATTATGGGAAAACCATGTTACTTATGACTGTCAAACTTTCAAAAAAGAAACACAGGACTAAAATGCAGCCTGAGTTGAAAAAGCAGTCTAATTAGCTTCTTTTTCTGGAAGTTATACATTTTAGTGAAATATTCATGATTATCTTTTTGGCATATTCATTGTGGGACTCAGAACTGGACATGAAGCCGAATGGTAATCAAATTTTCTACATGTCCTTGCCATTTATAGTCAATAATCAAAAATTGGTGATAATTATTCTATAATTTATTATGTAATGTTACATCAAAATTGACAATAATCTTTTTGCACTGCTACTGCAAACATTATGAAAAGAAAACTGTGTTACTTATTATTATATTTAACTTATAAGTATGATTTTTAGGATTGGCATGCAATTCAAATTAGAAAGCCAGCTCAATTGGGATATCATTTATTATTGAATTTTATTCAATTTTGTGTGAAATTTTCATTTTTCTCATTCTGGCACTTTCTAAGCATAAACTTGAACTCTGATGGGCCTGAAGCCTTATGCTTTTACTTTCGTCAGTGTTACCTGTTGTGCAAAATTAAAATTTGATGTTGACTGTGCAGTAAAACATAATGTATTATTGCATCAGAATTGGTAGTCTCCTATTTTGTGCATTATTGTTTTGTGCTTTTCTTAAGATGTGACTTATGGGCCTGAAAGACCTTTGAGAGGGTCAGTCTGTAAATTTCCCTTGGGTATCACTTAGCTAAGTTAAGGGTTATAAAATCATTTGCCTAATTAAATGAGATTACATAAAGCACACTTGTGGATATTTCCCTGTAAACTCCCAAAGGTTAAACTCTCTGCTAGATTAATAATAAGGAAGCAATGATAATTATGCAGGTAAATTTTGTTTAATATTGCAAATAAGTTTATATATATATATATATATATATATATATATATATATATATATATATATATATATATATATATATATACATCCATGATACTAATATTTCATTATTAAAAATTGATGGTCATTATGCTGTTAAACATTATGTAATATTGCATCAAATTTGAAGAAACCCCTATTTTGGGCACTGCTCCCATGATGACCATTTAAGTAAAATCATGTCACTCACTGTTCTCAAACTTACAGGAAAGAAAAGTGGTACTAAAATATAGCTTCAGTAGGCAATGCAGTCTGTTTGGTAAATTTTTCTGGCAATTAAACAGTTTTTTGTGAAAATTTAATTTTTCACTTATTGGCATTTTCAAGGTGTGACTTAGAAGCTCCATGGGCTTGAAGACCTTTGCTAGACATATCTTCTGAATATCCATGATACTAATATTTTATTATTAAAAATTGATGGTCATTATGCTGTTAAACATTATGTAATGTTGCATCAAAATAGAAGAAAACACAATATATATATATATCAAACTCAAAGATTAAAAGTTTGAATAGCAGCTTCATTGGAATTATATTTACCTCTGCCAAGGAGGTTATATTTTATGGACTGATTTTGCTGAAATTTTCAGGAACTGTCAGAAGTGGGCCAAAGAGGACAATAATCAATAATAATCATCAATTGCTGCCTTGGTAGAGGTCTGCACTCTCGGAGCTCTTTTCTAGTTCTGTTATATATTCCTTTATAATATTTTCTCAAACATTTGCATTTGTGACTTTTAACTATCATCCGCCTGAGACTCTGCACATTTTCTGTATTTCCACATATTAAGCAGTTGTATTGTTTTTTATGTCTTTAAACATTATGTTAATTATGTAATATTATTTTATGCACTGTCATCATTTTTCAAATATTGAGCCTTTCATCATGTGAATTTGAACTCTCATGGTCCTGAAACTGTAATCTTATTGAAGGGGTGGATTGAGACCATCTTCTGGGTCTTCCGGAAGACGGTCAGGTTATTAAGTTTATATTGACTGGTATCTATTTTTTTTTTTTTTGGAAGACCATAAAAATGGGGGATGGATCAACATAGATACTTTGGAATACTGTCAGAAAATATCTCTGGGTTTGCTCCTGTTATTGACCATGGTATCTGTTGTGCATGATTAAAATTCAGTGTTGACTGACAGTGCTATTATAAGCATTATTTATTATTGCATCAAAATTGACAAAATGACCTATTTTGCATCTTTATTTTCTGTTTTTTGTCTGTACCTTTGACAGCTTTGCTGCCTTGTTTTTATTTATTAATTTAATTTTTAGTTTGGACAAGTCAACTTGTTTAATTTTTGGCAATATTTTAAAAAATGTTTTATTTTTTAAATGTTTCCAGAATGTTATATATATATATATTTTTTTTTTTCACAAATTAATTTTTAAAAGGTGAAAAGTGAAGTATTGTTTATCTGAAATTTTTTAGATGGAGCTCACTCTCAATATTAGAAGGGACTAATTATGTTCTGTACTTCTTCTCGTGTAGAAAAATTCTAAATTCCCTTTGAATTATGTATAATTACTGTTTTCCACCAATGCAGGAATTATCCTATTAATTTGTAGGTTCTTGACCAAAAGAATGAGGAGTTAGAAGAGAAATATAAAGCAGAGGATTCAGTGATACCCAAACCAGATTATTGGTATGAAGTGATACTTTATCATGTATGATTTTAAAGATCAATTTTATATTTGAATAGATTTCCAATCTCAGGGCTCTACAATAACTTTTTCAGCAAAATTGACTTGCCTGAACTGGAAACTCACTTGCCCGAATTTTACCATACAAAAAATGAACAGTGTTTATATCTTTCTTCATTTCAATTTTATTCTGGTTTTGGGGTTCCATTCTGTGAAATATCTGAAATAGCAAAGTAATATTAGTACCTACTGTCATTCCAGTATGGAATTCATATTGATATCAAAGTTACTGCTTACAGTGCTATTAATGAATGTAACTTAGGGCTTGGCTGTCAGCTACATTCAGTCAAATGGAGTATTTTGTTTCTATGTTAAGTTCCTATTTGCTGTCATTTATAAATTAGCAGACATATATTTAGTTACATATATTGTAGGCATTTTATTTGTATCAGTCCGACATATTGTGGTGTGTACAGGGATCTTCCTGGGTCCAAAATCTGGTCGGGCCATTTAGGCCCACTTGGTAAAAAAAAAAGTGGGCCATTTTAAAAAATGTGTGTTGTGAATTATTTAGTGAAAATTCATTATATTTCAATATTTTTATATGATTAAAAACACTGAAAAAAGGCTGGATGCCACTATTCTGAAGTTCTAAATATTTGTAGTGTGGAAAAATCTTACACAATTATCAATTGCTCTGTCTGAAAAATTGCACTGAATAAAATAAAATCTTTAAAAATTAATAATTGTAAGGTGCTGAATAATCACACTGCATAGAAAAGCTTTACAATTCCCTTTTTTGTGAAAAAAAGCTTAGGCTCTGAAAAGAATTTTTATTTTTCGAAATATTTGCATTCTTTTTTAACCTGAAAATAATTAAGCATATATCTATATTTACATAAAATCTAGCAAACAACTATATAACATTACTAAAATTAGTTGGCATATCTATTAATGAATTTAGACATTCCAAGTATTAGTGATTATTACACTGCGGCAGTGCTTGACACTTATTTTTCAGGTGACCTGTCCAGTCAGGCTTACTGCAGACAAATTTCACTTATCCCCAGCTAATTTCCACTGCCCCCTTCCCTCCCCCAAAAAGTGAATTTTTTTTTAATATCTAAGCTGGTTTGTTTAGGTGGATATAATGATGGACAATTTTGCATACTGACTGTGCCATCGCGTAATTCCTGCATTGAAAACGATGTTGTCCCTCATTTTGAGACATATAGCCCGACATCGATGTCTACTTGCCCCGGGCAATCGGGCAATCCTTTGTCGAGCCCTGAATCTTATTTAGAATAAGGCAAGTCCATGTTCCAAGTTTTAACAAATTAAAATGTGACATATAAGCGATTCAGTAGACAGTGGCATGTGATTCTGGAAAGAGGGGATGCATATCTCCCTGGGAGAGTTCAGAAGAATGGTGCATCTTCTATCTTGGTGAATTTTAATCACTTACTAGCACACATTTTTCCTTCCAAAACTGGGGGGACCACCAGGATGATGAGGAATAACAATTTGACAGTCAGATTTTCATAGAATTGTCTACACCGAACCACACAGTTCTGTGCTGTGTGTGAACTTAAGAGTGTTGGGCATTTTTTAATGACAAACCCCTCAATGATAAATGGGAGTAAACAAGTGTGAATTTTAATCCTGGATTTACTGGCATCCATTTCATTAGTAATGTCAATAACAGTAAGCTGTAATTTTCTCTTTTCCCAAATTTCAGGGGTGGCTTCTTGGTGAAACCAGACAAGTTTGAGTTTTGGCAGGGCCAGACCAACCGCGTCCATGACAGACTGGTATTCCGGAGACCCGAGGAGGGGGAACATATCGACCCCAAGATGACACTGAAAGTGGAGAATGGATGGCTACTGGAAAGACTTGCACCATAGCTCATGGCTTGTCTTGGTAATAGGGTCATCTGGTGGAATACAGCCAAACTACCTTATAGCAGTCTTTGGTGTTAAAACAGGACACATGTTCTGAGGAATTTGATTCTGTGAGTTTCAGAGTCAGCAGGACTGTCTCAATGTTACAATGTGACCTGTTGAGTGATGCTGAGAAAACTGCTCTCATTGTTAAATGTTTTGTTACTGATGAACTGTGGACAGAAAGGGATTGAGATTATTTTCAAAGCATGTTCACCTGTGTCTTGTACACATTACATAACTGAAGGTTCTCACAGATATATTTATAAATCATCTCTGGTTTGATTAGAAATGATTTATTTCCATAGTTAAACATTAACTGCACTGATGACACATTTTATAATCTTAACGAATTGTATACACAGAATGTGACCTTTTAATCCTGGCTGACAAGAAAACTTAGCATTTCGTACTTTTTGACATGGGAAATTCATAAAACTTGTTGGAGGAGTTCCTTTAAAAAATACGCACATATTTACACAATTTTGCAATAGCATCCTATTTGAGGCATAATTAAAGTGTCACAATTGCATGTACAACTGCTACTTAATTCATATCCATCATAGTCTGCTATTTAACACATTGGCATCATGTTCCAATCCTGCGCAGTCCCACATTATTGGTTAACATACAAAACTGGCCTTGAAATAGTATCACCTTGTTTTCATTGATGGAGCATTTAATGTCTTTATAAACATATTGTAGTAAAAAAACTTAAATCGTCTGATTTTAAAATCTATATCAGATGAAACGTTCTAATTTTGCTTCCTGTCCACGCCACGTCCAGTAGCCAGTTGTTGCAGTATCTTTGGGTCAATAGTGGATGGAATGGTGACCCCTGCCCCTGTGTGGAGACCAAGAATCACCAGTAATCTCGTCCACATAAAGTCTGCCATCTCCATCTCATTGGATGTCTCCTTGGTGGTCTTCTGAACACATCTGAATGATTCGTTTATAATGGCAATGAAAATATTGATCAGCGACACCTGGACTATCATGGCAAAGGTGATCAGAAACATGATACCAATGACACGGTTTGAGTCTCCCAGAATTGCAAACTCAAATCCTCCCATGATCAGAGTGAACAAAGTCTGTAAGGAGTCCAATAAGGACTTGAAGTGTTCAATGTAGTGACCAAAAGCACATTGCCCAAAGAAGGAATAGGCCATCATGAGGAGAGCTAGAACTAGATAAAAATGTAGTGTAGGCTTCCAAGATTTCTTCAAAGTGGCAGACAACATGTTCATGCTGACATTAAACCGTAGCAGTTTGAAAACCTTGAGCACTGTCAGCACCAGCATAGCAGCCAAGGTGTAGCCCAGGATGTAGTCCCAGAATGCTGCTGGAAAAAAGTTCACAAATTCTTCTCTGCCATGTTCATGGAAACTGGCAATGGTGAAGTTTACTGTGACTAAACGTTGAAAAAAAAGACCAATAGCTGAGTATCCCAGGCAGACAATTGCCACCTCTACATAACTCCAGGGATCTGAGAAGTATTCCTTAGAACCAGTGTTTCTGAATTTATTGAACTCTCTGTATGTGGAGGTCAGAATAAACAGGATAAACATAACTTCACAAACTGCGACAAAGATTTCCAAACCATTCCTGAAATAACAATAAAGGAATATGTATTATCAGTGTAGGATGCCGGTGAGTCAGAAACAACAGAGCTGCCGTCTCGGTTCCAAAATCAGAAAGGTTGCTTTATTTAATTTGAATCAGATATTTATTACAGATTACTAGCCAAAATAACTTTTTTCATGTTTATCTCTTTTACTTTCCATTGAGAAACTCTGGAAGATAACACAGCTAATGATGGCCAACATATCTTTTACTTTTGACTTCATTCAAGTACGTGTGAATAGAATACTTCCACAGTACCTAAGCTTGCACCCAAATAAACCTTATCATAGTATTATGAGGACTTAACTACACTATTCCGTATTTAAAACCAAACAGTTTTGTCTTTGCTACATCAAAGCCAAATAATTATATTGGTAAAATTTACAAGTAAAGACCTGATGGAAAGGGAACACAGCCCCAGTGGTAACTTACCCATATTGGTAAAATTTACAAGTAAAGATCTGATAGAAAGGAAACACGGCTCCAGTAATAACTTACCCATATTGGTAAAATTTACAAGTAAAGATTTGATAGAAAGGGAACACAACCCCAGAAATAACTTACCCATATTGGTAAAATTTACAGGTAAAGATCTGATAGAAAGGGAACACAACCCCAGTAATAACTTACCCATATTGGTAAAATTTACAAGTAAAGATCTGATAGAAAGGGAACACAGCCCCAGTGGGGTGGAACTCCAGCAGGAACTGTCCCACACTGAACAGGTTCACCTGGGGATTGTACAGGGTGAACTCCAGAAACATGGCACGCGTCCTCTGGTCTATCCACTTGGACTCCTGCAGGTCCGCGATAATTGCAAGGCTTTTATCTCTGGTGTCACCAAGGAGTTTCACATATCCTCCACCTGAAATATCATACAGTACTAGAGACAGGCTGTTAGCCCTGTGCTAGAGAAAAAGAGAGAATGTTTATTTATTTATTTATTTATTTACTTGAATAAAAAAAAGGGTTTCCCTCTAGTTCCATATGTAGATATGGTTGATAATTTAATTATTCCAACTCGTAAAACATTAAATCGGCCTTTTTTTCTTAACAAAACTATTTTGACAGTCAACAAATTCAGCAAAGTTGCTGAGTTCGGTTTTTTCGACAAGACTACTTGTTTGAAATACAAACCAATATTTATTTCATGTGAACCTGAGTGAGAGTGTGTTATAGTTAATATCTTCACAAGTTAAGATTATGAAAGCAATGCATGTAAAGAAAGAACATTATCAAATTACATTAACAAAAAATAAATAAATAAATAAATATTGCAAATAAATAAACCTCTGCTCATTTGTTAAATTCAAGACAGCAGTTTGTCTTAAGCAGTTATATGAAATGGCTGGTAACATTGAGAAATAGTTTACCATTGTAAGTGCCATGTTTTCCAGCAAATGGAAGTGACCTCAGCTTGAAAGCAGACTGGTATGTCCACTGGTCAGTGGGGTGGTCAGTTGTGTTGACCAGTGGTGTCCAAGAGGTGTTATAGTCCCTGCTGTCATCAGTGCCCCATTCATATCTCACTGTACAGGAGTGGATCAGGGACTGGAAGGTGGGAGGCACATCACAGACATCTGAAATATAAGATATATGATACAGTCATATCTCACTGTACAGGAGTGGATCAGGGACTGGAAGGTGGGAGGCACATCACAGACATCTGAAATATAAGATATATGATACAGTCATATCTCACTGTACAGGAGTGGATCAGGGACTGGAAGGTGGGTCGCACATCACAGACATATGAAATATAAGATATATGATACAGTCATATCTCCCTGTACAGGAGTGGATCAGGGACTGGAAGGTGGGTCGCACATCACAGACATATGAAATATAAGATATATGATACAGTCATATCTCCCTGTACAGGAGTGGATCAGGGACTGGAAGGTGGGTCGCACATCACAGACATATGAAATATAAGATATATGATACAGTCATATCTCCCTGTACAGGAGTGGATCAGGGACTGGAAGGTGGGAGGCACATCACAGACATCTGAAATATAAGATATATGATACAGTCATATCTCACTGTACAGGAGTGGATCAGGGACTGGAAGGTGGGAGGCACATCACAGACATCTGAAATATAAGATATGAACTACTTTAGCACAGAATAAGTGCCTTCTGCAAATGACTGAGAAAGTGCTTAGAGAGAGAGAGAGAGAGAGAGGCCAACAGTATCCATATCCAGACATTTAAACCCTGTGTAGAGACAGTGATATCCTGATCTTTAACTGGCCCCCATGTCGCCTGTCAGGATGTCACCTGTCACCATTGTACCAGGTGTGTGACAGTCTTAATTACCTTTAACTCTCAGCTGTCTGAGTCTGGCTGCCCCCACGTGGAGTGACACCATGTCAGCTGTCAGGATGTCACTCTCTGTCACACTGTCACCATTGTACCAGGTAGAAGTGAACAGGGAAGGTACAAATGCCTCCTCTAGGTACTCCCACATGGAGTCAGCATCACTTATCTGGGGGTGGGGAAAAATAACGTCATTTTTGTGTGTATAGCAGACTGCAGAGTTGTTATTTTATGACTGAATTATTGTTCTTTCAAAAAGTGTTTTAAAGCTAGACCTGAATGCAACTGGTAAAAATATGAAATTCTTGATGAATGTCCATCAGTACCTTGAATCTAAAGTTTCTGTAAGATTTCCATCAGTACCTTGAATCTAAAGTTTCTGTAAGATTTCCCTCAGTACCTTGAATCTAAAGGTTTTGCAAGATTTCCCTCAGTACCTTGAATCTAAAGTTTTTGCAAGATTTCCCTCAGTACCTTGAATCTAAAGTTTCTGCAAGATTTCCCTCAGTACCTTGAATCTAAAGGTTTTGCAAGATTTCCCTCAGTACCTTGAATCTAAAGTTTTTGCAAGATTTCCCTCAGTACCTTGAATCTAAAGTTTTTGTAAGATTTCCCTCAGTACCTTGAATCTAAAGGTTTTGCAAGATTTCCCTCAGTACCTTGAATCTAAAGTTTTTGCAAGATTTCCCTCAGTACCTTGAATCTAAAGTTTCTGCAAGATTTCCTTCAGTACCTTGAATCTATAGATTCATTAAATATCCCTATCAGTACAATTCACTTTGAATCTGAAGGTTCAAAGAAATCCCCATTGGTTTGTCGTAACTCAAAGTTTTAAGAAATCCAATTCAGTACCTTGAAATGTCCAGTACCATGTAACTCACCTCTGTAAAGACTGGGCCATCTGCATACTTCACTGTGATAAACATATCTTCTGTAGACTTTGTCACATAGAATGCCATGGGGTCTCGGTGGCCATACGTCACAAATACCAGGGTCAAGGTGAAGGTCACGTAGAGCACCAGCTCCACCAGTATTTGATGCATCCTCCTCTCTTTCATCCGTATGTGGCGCATGTGTTCTACCACGGGCTCTGGAAGAGGCTTGTACATGTGCTGAGCACGCTTTCGTTGAAGATTCTTTCGCCACTGAGTCATGTTTTCATCATCTAGGTATTTCTCATCTTCAGCTGTGGAATAAATCAATAAAGCCGTAAATTAAAATCCTGGGGTGGCTTTGAGCAGAGTGTTAAATTATGGTTGTGTTAGCTGAGATTATCACGATTGTGTTGGTACAACCAGATGTAAAGATTTGTGGGATAGACTGGAAAAAAGATGAATGGTTGATGATGACTAGCTTCTCTTAGGAGTTTACATGGCCACATATATAGTCATATATAACATAATATAGTACATTTTGCAAGTTGGATATAATATAAAAGTATGTTTCTGGATATCACACCCACTATGTACAGGTACAAAACTTTACCGACAGGCACAAAGCCTTACCCTCAGGTGTAATCTTGTGTCCTTCATCTGCTCCCATCCGTTTCTTCAAGATCAGGCTCACAATCAGTACAATCAATAGAACCTGCAAAGAAAAATGATCTGACCATTAATAGCTCAGTTACACTGTATCTAAATTAACAAAATCTTTAACTCTGTATCAAAATTATAATTTGGAAATGTGTGATAACTGTTATTACTGATGAAGGTTTTTTTAAATCAAAATATTGTGTGATGAAGTCAAATCACTGTTTTTTAAAGTAAAACATTGCAAAATAAACCTTATAATTACAGGGTGAATGTTTAGATACTCTCTCACCTTCTGTCGAAGGACAGGGATTCTTTGTGAAGACAGCCAGGTGCCAAGATAACAAACAGATTACCTTGCTACAATGCTACACATTGAAAAACACTGTTAAAAAGATTACGCCAGCATCAAAATCCCACCAAGTTCCTTTTTACCTTTATTGGCTGTGTAATACACACACTTTGGAAGAACCCTGTAAAGAAGGCAACCACCCACTGCAGGCTCTTCGTGTGTCCATATCGTAGTCCATACAACGCTGTGAAGTAAGAACAGATCAGACAGGTTGACACTGCCACTGTCCAGGCTATGTAGATACACCACCATGGTAGTCTGAAGACAAAGTAAAGCTACAAGTTAACACTGTCACCACCCAGGCTATGTAGATATACCACCATGGTAGTCTGAAGACAAAGTAAAGCTACAAGTTAACACTGTCACCACCCAGGCTATGTAGATACACCACCATGGTAGTCTGAAGACAAAGTAAAGCTACAAGTTAACACTGTCACCACCCAGGCTATATAGATACACGCACCATACTGGGATGAAGGGAAAGTTATAAAAATACCCTGAAATAACCCTTTTAATTAATAGTTATAGGGATTGATGTTGCCAACGACAAGAGACAGTAATCAGAATACATTCAGACAGTTACAAAGTTCCTGTATATATCTAAAGATACTACAGCTAAAGCTTCTTACATGTACTTCTAACTTTACAACACTATAAACACTTCATGAAAGATAACGAAAAAGTTGCAACACTTACCTGAGAGGTGCCTTTGTTTCTTTCTCCACCGATTGCACAGAGACAGCCTGTGATTGACACTTGATTGACAGAAAAAAATGTTTCCTAGTTTATTACAGAAATAATTTATAAGTCACTGAGAGTCACTGCTGAAGAATATTATAGTATTAATATACTAGCTAGTAGGACTGTTTGAATAATTCTCATTATATCTTGGAATTAGAATATACTTAAAGTTTTGTAATTATTCACATGAAAACATGTATATGGGATTGTTAGTGTTACTTAGTACTTTACATACCAGATGTATTAGTGGGATGTCTTCATACGACTGAAAGTCATGGTCTGACCATCCAAGGTGAATATGTGACTCACTGCATACATCTGCATCTTGAGTGTTTTCCACACTGGTTGCTGTCTGTTCTGGGTTCACAGGTTGGTCATCAGCCACTTGACCAAACACCTGACCAATTCCTGGCCCTTCCTTGCTGCCAGATTGTGAATTGGTCTCATTTTTATGTTCACTACTAAGTGTGACTTCAACATTTCTATCTGTCACGGAGCACATCTGGTCCTTTCCTGATGCCACACAATCAAATGGTCTTTTCTGTTGATCATCATCCCCCTTAAGATTCCCTGAGACTTCCTGAAGACTGACATCTCTCCTACTTCTACTCTGAGACTTTGAGAACTGAGTAGCATCTCCCAGCTCCAGTGACAGAGGTCTGGGTGACATAGTGGGTGTGAAATCCTCACTTGAAATTCCCACAGGTCTTGGTGACATAGTGGGTGTGAGATCCTCACTTGAAATTCTCACAGGTCTGGGTGACACAGTGGGTGTGAAATCCTCACTTGAAATTCTCACAGGTCTGGGTGACATAGTGGGTGTGATATCCTCACTTGAAATTCTCACAGGTCTGGGTGACATAGTGGGTGTGACATCCTCACTTGAAATTCTCACAGGTCTGGGTGACATAGTGGGTGTGACATCCTCACTTGAAATTCTCACAGGTCTGGGTGACATAGAGAATGTAAGATCCTCACTTGAAATTCTTACAGGTCTGGGTGACATAGTGGGTGTGAGATCCTCCTTTGAAATTCTCACAGGTCTTGGTGACACAGTGGGTGTGAGATCCTCACTTGAAATTCTCACAGGTCTTGGTGACACAGTGGGTGTGAAATCCTCCCTTGAAATTCTCACAGGTCTTGGTGATATAGTAAGTGTCAGATCCTCACTTGAAATTCTCACAGGTCTGGGTGACATAGTGGGTGTGAGATCCTCACTTGAAATTCTCAAAGGTCTGTGTGTCATAGTGGGTGTGAGATCCTCACTTGAAATTCTCAGAGGTCTGGGTGACACAGTGGGTGTGAGATCCTCCCTTGAAATTCTCAGAGGTCTGGGTGACACAGTGGGTGTGAGATCCTCCCTTGAAATTTTCACAGGTCTTGGTGACATAGTGGGTGTGAGATCCTCCCTTGAAATTCTCACAGGTCTGTGTGACACAGTGGGTGTGAGATCCTCATTTGAAATCCTCACAGGTCTGGGTGACATAGTGGGTGTGAGATCCTCACTTGAAATCCTTAGAGGTCTGGGTGACACAGTGGGTGTGAAATCCTCACTTGAAATTCTCACTGGTCTGGGTGACACAGTGGGTGTGAGATCCTTCCTTGAAATTCTCACAGGTCTTGGTGATATAGTAAGTGTCAGATCCTCACTTGAAATTCTCACAGGTCTGGGTGACATAGTGGGTGTGAGATCCTCACTTGAAATTCTCAAAGGTCTGGGTGACACAGTGGGTGTGAGATCCTCATTTGAAATCCTCACAGGTCTGGGTGACACAGTGGGTGTGAGATCCTCACTTGAAATTCTCACAGGTCTGGGTGACACAGTGGGTGTGAGATCCTCCCTTGAAATTCTCACAGGTCTGGGTGACATAGTGGGTGTGACATCCTCACTTGAAATTCTCACAGGTCTGGCTGACACAGTGGGTGTGAGATCCTCCCTTGAAATTCTCACAGGTCTGGGTGACACAGTGGGTGTGAGCTCCTCACTTGAAATTCTCACAGGTCTGGGTGACATAGTGGGTGTGACATCCTCACTTGAAATTCTCACAGGTCTGGCTGACACAGTGGGTGTGAGATCCTCACTTGAAATCATCACAGGTCTGGGTGACACAGTGGGTGTGAGATCCTCCCTTGAAATTCTCACAGGTCTGGGTGACATAGTGGGTGTGAGATCCTCCCTTGAAATTCTCACAGGTCTGGGTGACACAGTGGGTGTGAGATCCTCACTTGAAATCATCACAGGTCTGGGTGACACAGTGGGTGTGAGATCCTCCCTTGAAATTCTCACAGGTCTGGGTGACATAGTGGGTGTGAGATCCTCCCTTGAAATTCTCACAGGTCTGGGTGACACAGTGGGTGTGAGATCCTCCCTTGAAATTCTCACAGGTCTGGGTGACAAGGTGGGTGCGAGATCCTCACTTGAAATTCTCACAGGTCTGGGTGACACAGTGGGTGTGAGCTCCTCACTTGAAATTCTCACAGGTCTGGGTGACATAGTGGGTGTGAGATTCTCACTTGAAATTCTCACAGGTCTGGGTGACACAGTGGGTGTGAGATCCTCCTTTGAAATTCTCACAGGTCTGGGTGACATAGTAAGTGTGACATCCTCACTTGAAATTCTCACAGGTCTGGCTGACACAGTGGGTGTGAGATCCTCCCTTGAAATTCTCACAGGTCTGGGTGACACAGTGGGTGTGAGATCCTCACTTGAAATCCTCACAGGTCTGGGTGACACAGTGGGTGTGAGATCCTCACTTGAAATTCTCATAGGTCTTGGAGCACACATTCTGAATAGCAGCACTATCAGCAGGTTCACTGGGAACATCAGCAGCCCACTCTCAATACCAATTATTATGTCAGACAGAGAAAATTGGAATTCTGCCACCTGGAATGTGATTTATCTGACATGTTAATTATTACATTTATGTGATTGGATAAGAATCAAATTCCTAAAAACATATGATGAAAGCTTTACAAATATAATTACACCTGATGCAATAACACAACTGTAAAGATACTGTAAACATAAAAATGTCACAGCCATAAAGATACAGCTGTAACCATAAACTAGTTTGCAACTGGCTCTTCAGCCAGTGGCGAAGGATTCCCCTGTAAATGACCTTTGAACTTGAAGGCAATGGGCACTTACAAGGTCATGTGAAGGTCATGGCTTAAATTTGACCCCATATTCTGAAAGAGCATGTGCAAATTGAGGGGGGGGGGTCAACAAAACATTAATTTTTTTGCCCACGTCAATACCTCTCCATGAAATAGCCAAATGACCTTGAAAATGAGGGTCAAGGTCAAATTTGACATACAATTTGGGGGTTTTGGGTTTATGTTTGGGGTAGTTTACTATAGCATGCTATGACCAAAAACCAGTATTTCATGGAGAAATTGCCAAAGTCACAATTTCTGCAATGTCATAAATAGTTAAAAATCTATATTTAAAAAAGTTATTAAGCAGTCGCTACGAAAGTTTGGCTAACCTTAGATAAATATATAGGGCATCATTTGCCACTGAGATCAGGGCTCTGGGTGTTCCTGTTTTGAGCCAGTTTGGCCATTAGTGACCTTGACTTACTTGCATAAAAGTAGGTCACTATCTGGGGATTTAGCTCAGTATCATTGGCCATAAGGCCCTTATGGCTTATACTTTAGGCCTAATGGCAATTTCAAATTTTACAAATTTTGCCTTTAAAAGCCCCTGTGACCTTGAAAAGTAGGTCAAGGTCACTGAAACTGGGTCTGTGGCATATTCTTTCCATAGGCTACCTATGCTAATTATTTCAGATTTTTTGCGAAAAAAAAAAAAAAAAAAAAAAAAAAAAAAAAAAAAAAACCTAGAAAGAATAATACTACTACCAAAAACAATAGCATTCCCCTATGGGGAATCCTAAATATGTCACAGCCATAAAGATACTGCTGCAACCATAAAATATGTCACAACCATAAATACCACAACAAACATGTTCAAAATATTTCAAATACAGCAAATACAATGAAGCAATAAATGAAGCAATACAACATTATAATTGTATCAAACATAAAAACACAACCAATCATTTTCAAGCCACCTGCAACAATATTACTTATTAACTCTTGTTACTTATTATTCTTATGTAAAACAAAAAATAAATACATTGGTGAAAACAAAAATTAAGCAGACCTGGTATTGGTCTTCAGGGTCATCAGTTGGGATGCCATAAAACATGATATTGGTCAGCATGGTGGTCAGTAGAAGGGTCAGAGCACAGGTCAGTCTCTGGGTTCTTGTGAAGGGACAATTTGGTGGACAAGAGAACACACTGACCCACAGATGTTTTTCCCTCATGCTGAAGCCACTGTTACTGGAGAACAGGTATGAGAAATCCTTCATCTCCTCCACTGAGGCAGGGCGCAGTGTGCGCTGGATGCAGAAGTCGTCCAGGTCCAGAGCAAGCCAGCGGTTACACAGGAAGTCACACACCTCATTTTTCTGCAGGTCCCTCACTGTCAACTTCTCCAGAAACCAGGCAGGAGCAGCTCCAGAGTTGTCGTGCCAGATGGTGACAGAGACGAGGTCACCCAGGCACTGGGCACAGGTCAGTAGGAAACTGTCCACGCCACCACTCTCAAATACTGGACGTCTGGGATCACTTAGGACATGACAGTCACTTTCACCATCTTCACCTTTAAAATGGAAAATAAAAATTGCAAACAAGAAATAACAATAAAAGTTTAAATGGGAATGGAATTTTTTTAAGTTCAGGATTAAAATTCACATTTTATAAACAAAAACCCTTCAGCTGTGGTCTCTGTCAGTGACCGGGTAGACATAGTTACCTGTGATAAAACAACCCACGTTAGCTGTGGTTCCTGCCCCTGTCCTCCAGCCAGTGATGACAGTAATTAGGTAGCCATATTTGTGCTCTGGATCATTGTCTTCTAACACTGTCACTCCAACCTGGAGACATGGAAACAACTGTTGCTAGCAATTTCATTCACAACAGTGGAGTAAAAAAAGCTTGTAATTGATTTGAGCTAAAAGTATTTCTTGTAGTGCTTTGTCATATTTTTAACTCATTTCGTAAATAAATGCTACAGGAATGCCAAATTCAATTGCAGTATTACCAAAAAAAGTATATAGAATTGCCTGTAAATCTACTTGGCAAAGCCTGGAGTGCTTAAAGGGATAATAACTCTTCGTTTTGGCCAAAAAATGAATTTTCCTGGAGTAAACAACAATTTTCCCATACTTACCAATGGTTAATGAATCCATTTTTACATTCAAAGTTAGTCCCTGGGTTTTTTCTAAAAAGTTTGGTTTTTTGTTAAAATCTCTTAAGGTCACGTGATCTAAAGACAAACTCAGATAGCAGAATAATAGCTATAACTGCCATTTTTGTGGTAAAACAGAATATATTATATTTCTATGAGTTATTCACAATGTTTTTATTGTGAAATATAGATCTCCTTCGAAGAGTTATTATCCCTCTAACCCCCTTTTTTTTTACCACATATTTCACGATTCAAACAATTTAAAAACAGTTTATTTTGAAATTCACTTAGTGATGGTTAACTCCAATTTCAATCCCAAGAAATCTTGAACATCAGAAACAAAGTTCTCTCACCTTAAGAAGGTCTTCCCTGTCCTTCTTGTGTGCCCAGATAACAACTGCCAGGTAGATGCCCCATACACACAGCACAATGCTCACCACCAATGGGTTCTCCAGTAAAGTCAAGAACAGAGCAGAGTCTGCCACAATATCAATGGCATTAGGCAGAATAAAGAAACTGCCAGAAAACACAGTCATGTGATGACAGATACAGTGTAAAGTAACAGCTGTGCTGAGAGGAGAAACCTGGAAACAGAAAGTGGGAAATGTGCTAGGTGAGAAATAGTTGGATTGTGTTTGGAGAAAACACCTGCTGTTAGAGAGACTTGGATACAGAAATTTGGAAATGTGTTAGGTGAGAAATAGTTGGATTGTGTTTGGAGTAGACATCTGCTACTGAAAGAGACCTGGATAATGAAAGAAATTGGCAAGGTGAGAAACAGTTTGATTGTTTTTTGATCAAAAACTTTTACAAAATATGCAAGAAAATGTGTTATACAAAATGTTGAAATGCTGATAAGTGTTTTCCCATTAAGGGATTTATTTATTTGTTTATCAATTCATTATTATATTTAAAAATAAAGAAGCTAACAAAATGATAGCTACCTTACATCCTTCACTACTCCAGATTTCTTTCTGCTCATCCCAGAAGAGACAGGCACTGGAATGGACTGTGACCAGAAGTTGGACACTCTCATTAACATCAAGGTGCCCTGTGGTATTGTAACATAGTAATAATTGTTAATTAACATCCCAGAACAGACAGACACTGGAGTGGACTGTGACAAGAAGTTGGACACTCTCATTAACATCAAGGTGCCCTATGTATTGTAACAGTAATAATTGTTAGTTAATATCGCAGAACAGACTGTGACCAGAAGTTGGAGACTCTCTGGTGAGGGTACACTCCAGACCAAGTGTACAATTAACTTAAAAAACTTAAATCACTGTATTATAACTGAATATAGAAAACAAAGAATTGGCCACATTCATTGACAGAAATCTAATTAAAAAATTCATTGTAATGTCCATACTCACTGTTCCCAGAATCACTGGTATTAAATAAAGTGATCCCCATGTAATAAACAGTGTCTGCCTCAGTGGTTTCATTTTCTGGGACAAACAAAACATAGCCACTGGCACTTTGATTGCCATGACGATAACGCATCTCTTCGGGAACAGGGATAACTGTAGTGCTGTTTAAGATCTGGGAAATTAATCAATTAGAAACAATTAAAGTGTCTGTACATTAAAATCAAGTACCTACATAAGTATGAAGTACTAAATTCAACAACTGATCATTTGCATTACTACAGGAAGAATATTTCTGTGTGAAAAATATTTAAAATGTGTGATTAATATCAAAACTGTTCTTTTTTGTCACATATGTACAGAAAAGCACCCATTTAGCAGCATACCTCTTCTTTGCTGGGCCTGGCATTGGCTTTTAGGTAAACTTGCAGGGTGGCATTACGGTCTGCTGGCCAGATGGTGATCTGATGTGATTTGTTGGTCTCAGCATCAAACTTGAAGTAAATAACATCCTCCACGTTTACATTAGTCCCTCCTTCAAGGTGGAGGGTGGTGATATCACAGTTCACGTCAGCCTCTGGAATCAAGGATTGATGTTGAACACTGTTCATGAAAATATCAAGTTTTTTTAAATCTTTTTCATGGTTTTGTTCAAATCTCAGGTACACTTGTTCTCAACTCAAGCTGTCAGCAAACTTGCTAGCAGTATTTGGACATTCATGTCCTGTTAACTCTAAATGGATCACTTAGCAGCATGTCAGTTCATGTTTTCTATAAATAGCATGGAAATGTTTGTTTAAAGCATTTTGACAGAAAGTAAAGTAAATCTGAGATTTAGCAACAAAGACCAATGTCAAGAGTGCAATAAAAAATGAACACCTTGGAATATTTTGTAGTAACAAGTCACCCATGATGTGATGTCTTTTAGATAGAAAAACTTACTTCCAACAGGGATGAAGATATCCATTGGTTCTGGTAGCCAGTTGAACTGGACCCTAGCGCCATCTATAGTCATGACAATACCAGAGCAGCCAAAGGTGACATCTTGAGCTGAAACGTCCCAGGTGAATGGATTCTTTGGCATGTAGAACATCTGACAATTTTAGATTGTAAAACAAATGAAATAAAACGAAATATAATTTCATGAACGATGTCTCTGATTACAACCCCTTCCCCTCAAAATGTTCATAAAAACTGTCAGCATATTAGCAATGGGCCGTTAAATTAACAAACAAGTGTTACTAAATAAAATCAAATTAAAAATGTTTATACCTGCAAATCAATGGAAGCAGACACATTCTCATGTCCGTCACGAAGCATATTTTGTATAGGAGGTAAAGCAAAGCTGCCGACCATACATGGTGGTGTCTCATCATTCCCCCCTTCTGCTGGACTGACCTGGGGCACCTGCAGCTGCTGGGAACTACTCATTGTGTCCAGGTCCAATTTTTGACACTAAAACACAATTAAGCATGGCATTATGTTTATATGTCATGGTTGACTTGAAGTTGATTTGAGTGAACCTCAGTAAAAATGGTGCAAAAGTGAGTTTTTTTTTTTGTTCTCTATCAAACAAAAGGACAATTGCATAAAAGGGTTTGATTTTTTTTTTACTGTAAATTTCTACAAACTTTCCTGCTAACATATTACTTTGAAATTGCTTGTGATTTTAGCTATAAGTCAATGTCATTAACATAGGATTACTTGACAAAGTAAATGTGTCTTGATTTTACAATAAAACCTTTAATTTGACAGGTGTGGCTGTAACTAACATTCTAATCTGGGGTTTTACTGAAACTAGGTCAACTCATGTAACTATCTAAATCAATGCAAAGAACAACAGTGACAGTTAACACTATCACAATAGTTAAGATTGACTACAGAGGGTGGAAGGGAGGGGAGAGGGGGTTCTTGATAAAGTTCACCCACCTTGACAATGAACGTCTTGGTGGCGAGAACAGTGGGCTCCTCTCCTGGTACCTGTTTTGCCAGCACAGTGTCTGAGATAGTGCTGATGATACTAAGTGCTTTATTTGCTATGTATCTGGTCTGCAAGAGTAAAAAGTAAATAAATTACATCTTGATTGAAGTGGTTTAGTCGTTGTTATGTTTGGTACAAACTTTTAACTCCTTGCTTTTGATAAGGGGTTGGTTTGTTGGTTGGATAGTTGTTGCTGGTTTTGGTAGAGGTATTTGCCTCGTTTAGTCTAAGCAAAGAGCATATTGTTTTTAATCCTTTAATTCTATTCCTCTTTCATGTTATACAATGTACAGCAGGTGATTCATTTGGTTGATCTTGCTGGTTGTTTGGTTGATCTGGACGGTTGTTTGGTTGATCTAGTTGGCTGTTTGTTTGATCTGGATGGTTGTTTGGTTGATGTAGCCGGTTGCTTCATCTGGATGGTTGTTTGGTTGATGTAGCTGGTTGTTTGTTTGATCTGGATGGTTGTTTGGTTGATGTAGCTGGTTGTTTGTTTGATCTGGATGGTTGTTTGGTTGATTCAGCTGGTTGTTTGTTTCATCTGGATGGTTGTTTGGTTGATGTAGCTGGTTGTTTGGTTGATCTGGATAGTTGTTTGGTTGATCTGGATGGTTGTTTGTTTCATCTGGATGGTTGTTTGGTTGATTCAGCTGGTTGTTTGTTTCATCTGGATGGTTGTTTGGTTGATGTAGCTGGTTGTTTGGTTGATCTGGATGGTTGTTTGGTTGATCTGGATGGTTGTTTGTTTCATCTGGATGGTTGTTTGGTTGATGTAGCTGGCTGTTTGTTTGATCTGGATGGTTGTTTGGTTGCAGTTTCACTGTTTGTTAAATTGCCAGGTTAAGAAATCAGTCAGTCAGCTGATAAAGTTTTAAATTAAAACAAATATAGAACTGATAGGCAACTGATCTTATCCCTCACCTTTAGAACTTTCATCTCCTCAGGTTGTATCATGTTGGTGATATTCACTTCTCTTGACTCCTCCATGCTGGCATTCAACAGGTTGGACGTGGATTGAAGAATCATACTGTATATTAAAGAACAATGTTTTTTTGTTTTATGATCAACATAATTGCATCATGATTTGTTTATTACAAGTATGATCAATAAATAGGAAGGGTTTTAAAGGTATATCAACTGTTTGAATGGGATTCACATTAAATAAATTCTAAATAACTCAAAGAATGTTATAAATTCTATTTTATTACCAACAGGTTGCCATCAGACCTCGTGGACTTTCATAGAAGGCTACCCTCTGTAATAATTTCTTTTAAGAAATTGTAAAAGAGATTGTAATAAAATAGCACATGGACTAACTCTGAATGTTGGAATAGATTCATTAGCCATTGGTTAATTGGGAAAAATTGTAGTTTACCCTTGGAAAATCCATTTTTTTACCCACAACAAACAGCTTTTATCTCTTAAATATTTTTTGAGGCAGCCATAGATAATGGACTGCAGAAATAACCTCTTGCTTGCCTTAATTATTTTGACTTTTAACATTTAAAGCACAGAACTGACAAGATAAATTGATACTGTTATATATAATGATATATAAATATACTTTCAGAATAAGATGGGTCATATACCATGAGAATCAATAAAACAATAATAATAATAACAATAAACAAATACACCACTGTAATGGTGATCAGGCACATTTACAAAAATTTTAAGACTGAAGACTATCTACTATCTTATCATTATTTTTAATGCAGTTTTAGATTCCCTTCTGATTTTAAAGCATGTTTGCTAGTGCTCAGGATGACTGGTGTCTCTTCAATTGTTATTATTCTAAATAAGTTAATTCAAAGAGTTTCTATCCTGGCTTACGTGGTAGTGTCCTCTACTTCAGTAAAAGTGGCAATTGTCTGTCCACTGCTCAACACCTGGGATACCCTCTCCACTGTGTCCATGCCTGAAGTCTGAAGATTAATCTAATTACTACATGTATGGAGCCAGCTCAAAACTGACGAGAAAATGTTAGTTGTTTTAAATCATCCACTCCCCTAACTTCATTATAAAAATTTACAGTAAACACTATGAAATTAACCCACTTGCAGTGTCTGCATATAAAAACAGAAAAAAAGAAAAAAAATTATGAGAATGGTTTAGTAACATTTGGAACCTGTGAGTTACAAATGGGATTTGATCCTCTTATGTAATTAACAACACAAAAATTGAAGTATCAAGGTTACAAATACTGGATCAAAAATATTTATCTACAATACAAAAGACATCTAGTGTTCAGTACCTGTGAGTGAGCAGTAATCTCTGTGGTGTGTTCTGTGAGTTTGGCCAGCGTCTCTGCTGCTTGATGGGCAGTAGATAGGCTGTCAATAGTTAAATTACCCACTGCCTCCATCATATCACTGCGTATCTGTGGAAGAAAAGATTTACTGATCATGCCATATGTTTTATTGAGTGCTAAATAAGCACATTTTGATATGATGGTATCTTAAACAATTAGGCCACACTTTTTTAATTTTATGGATGACATCCTGCGCGTGCACGGATTTTCGCCCGTTCTCCAAAAAAAAAAAAAAAAAAAGCCCCCCCCCCCACCCCCCAACGAAGTCGGTTGTCGCAAACGTTGTTATTGAATTTGCAAGGAAATGAGCTTTCTGCGCATGCGTATTTTCGCCACGTGGAAATGCGGCCACTTTGCTGTCAAATTCATCTCTAGAATTACTTTCAAATTACACAACAATAAAAGTCATCAAGAGAACGGGCGCCATCATTTTGGATTGGTATGCCATTGATATTGGGCATGGAGATATCACCTTTTTACAATTGTGCGAAAGGCTGGCGGCGGCCGAAATATTTCTGTGACATTCTGTATAAAGCAGCACATTAATACCAGGTTTTCTGTAGCGAAAAAAGGGTCGACAAGGGCGTCGAGGTATTTGGTGGGCTGAAGGTCGGACAGGCCACCTGACAGTTTAGCTGCTTCGTGTGAGTTGAAGTTGACAAAATGGCATCGT